>NC_052358.1:55139189-55140763 GCF_009727055.1 Benincasa hispida
ATTATTATATTTTGCAATGATATTTCAATGGTTTAGAATAACCTCCACCGAGGGGTGATCGACTATTCCTCCATTGAACCAAGACTATCTTGACTAGATACTATACCAGAATAACTCTTATCCCTATAGTAACTCAGTTATCGCTACTTTAGTCAAGAATTTACTAACACTTAGTAATTCTCGTAAGTATGACCCTCCATTTTCAGACCTCAAAGATCAAAATCATTATGCTCCCGAAGTTGAAAAGATAGGAATCAAAACGGACCTGAGAGACCCTATCAATTTCTAGAGTTCGCGGAGTTCCGAATCCTGTAATACAGCCTTCCGATTGGTAAGGTCACTCCGGGCCAAACATGCAGGCGCATTATAGGAATCTCATGGTGCGACCTAATGGAAGAGACTGTAGGATGTGTTGACATACTTCCTTCTCCCATTTACTATGAACAACTTCCCCTATTCACCTTGGTATTGACTCATGCAAACACTCTCCGAATTGAATCCGCTCCCAGGGCGGCCCAAAGCCAAGCATGAATCTCACGGTGTGAACTCTTGGGGACACTAGAGCTAAAAGTACATTACTTCTCTCCAGTTGAAGTGTTCTAGATGGTTAGGGTATAAAATACTTAGCGATACATTTCGGCTAACTAAACATATCCTAAGTCTAGGTGATTCATCTGAGTATAACTTTTATACTGGATTTTTAACCTACGATGTCTAGGTGATAAACAAATTTTATTACCTCACACCACTCACGCATGCTCATAAAACCGGTATAACCTAACTCAGACGTCGGCTCGATCTCCAGGTAGTAGATGTTCCATGAACCTTCAACCTTAGTCATCTTATCTGACTTTTTGTCAAGATCTTGCCAGGTGAGTTTTCTTGTAACTTCGGTTTTACAAGATATCAACCTATTTTCTATGAAAATTGGGATTGCTCGAAGGTTAAACCTAAGTGAGCATGCATCTTATCTTTGTTATAGATTTTAGAAGTCTAGGTTATTTTATAACAATTATAAAATAAATTATAACCCTGGAGCATTCATCTATAACATGCTTCCTTCAATCAAACATGCTTTAATATAACACTTATATTAAAACTAAGCTTGCATAGTATATATTTTATAACACTTATAAGATATAACTAATGCATGTCACATGCTTTTCCTATGGTGGGGTTTTAAAACTATATGACATACTATATGCATACCTAATCAAACAACATTATACATCATATGCATAATAGGTAAACAACACTAAAGTGGACCGATTTTGGCATTAAAAATAAACAAATAACTAATTTATTATAAAATTCAACAACCAGCTTCCCAGAATTGGCTTCAAACACTTTGAACCATCATGAACCAGCCAAAAAACTCTCAAACCGGTCAAATGGACCGGCCCAGACCGTCTGGTCAACGTTACTGGCGTGGTCAACGGAAGTGCGGATGGGTCAGGCAAATGAAAAGCGGGTTGCAGAGGTGAGAGGTGCGCACGGGATGCGGGTCACGCGTGACAGGTTTGTACCGGGTCGGCGAAGTGGAGCAGGCGAGCGCTGGTCGGATCCGGGCGAGG
>NC_052358.1:55140788-55207740 GCF_009727055.1 Benincasa hispida
CTAGAGGCGGGGGGGCAGCAAATAAAGGCAGCGTGCGAGCCATGGCAGTGCGGAGGAATTCGGTGGAGAAATGGGTCAGTGTCGGGTTTTTGAATAGTGTATTCTCAGGATCTGGTTGGCAACCGTGCACATTCGGGGTTTGTGATTGCTTTCTTCTCCATTTTGCTGTATGTCTTCTTCCCTCGAATCAAGAAATTAGCCAATTTCAATCTTATTGATCCCCAAAAATTTACAACCCTTGTTCACACGATTAATGTCTAATAAACAATGTGAAGCAATTATACAAATTTTCACCAGAAAAATTGTAAAGAAAAACATTGTCAAACATATAAAGCCCACTATATTATGGTCACATTTCATAAACACTTGGAATAGAAAGAAAAAAATTAAATTTCCCTATACTAGAATAGGAATTATAGGAGGAATCGGACCTTTAATTGTTTACTTCCCTAGCTGCTTGATACCCACCTTGAAACGATGGACGACCTAATAGTGCCTACCATTTTTAAGAGTGGAAACGCGATATTCAGTGCTGGGGGGACTAGATTATAGTCGGCAATACAAGATTGGAAGATTCAGCTGCTTTCTCCCCCTTATATATAGTGAGCGATCAAGTCATAAGCATGAATTATGTTCTTCCTTAATGCTGTATTTTATCGAAAGCTCTATAAACCACAGGGTGGATATACATAGCCCTTTCACTCTAGCCACTCCTATAGAGAAGGGAGCGATAATAGAGTTAATATAAAGAATATACAGCGACACAGTCAAACAGTTAATTGTATTTCTATTCTTAGTGTCACGTGTATTCGAGTTAAGTGGTAATGTTAAGCAACCCAGTGTTTAACTGCGGCTATTTATTCATTTACGGCGAGAATTTTGGTAAACACAAATGATTGTGATACTCCAACTTTAACTTACTAAACTGTCATGAAGGTACTTCATATTCATCTCTAGATTCCTAGTAAATTAGTGTATAATGTTGGGAATTCTGGTGTGATGAAAGGAAAACGAGAAGCATGAGAACCATAGACCGAGGCAAATATTAACAAAACGGAAAATACTCGATAGTGCTGCATTTGAGTGGGGTGGCATATCGTGGTGTGTTCTGTTTTACAATGAATTATAATGTGTTGTAATGAGAAAACTTTTCATTTTTTAAAATTAACTCTTTCTAGGTGACCCCAATATATTTTGGACAATGAAATATTTGGGAGTGGGCCAAAACACTTAAATTCAAATAAAGGAGATACTCTACGCCTTAATCTTACATTTTCTACTGTTACATTTAATTGATTTTATATCTGAATATCCACCTCTCCATTATAAAATTAAGTGGTAAAAAATAATTCATCTTGAATCTAAAATTAAAAGTTTCCCAAGTTTAATTAAAACGCACAAATTTTGCTTGTTTAGTTATTACCAACATAAATTAGAGAGCTATTTCTCTATAAATACAATATGTCTATGCGGTAGAAAGTTTTAATTTTGATATCATCTGAAAAATCTCTCCTCTACTACCATAAACTTTCCAAAAGGAATTCCTCTTCAATTTTTACAAAAGAGCAGTTTCCTCTGTAAAGATCTCCACATGAACACACAAATTGTCTTGTTTAATCTCATAAATATTATCATATCTCCTCTCTTTTCGAGTGAACAAGAGTTCATAGTTAAGATTAAGTTACCTAGGTCATCAATTAACGAAATAGTCAGTTTTATACATAAAACAACATTTAGAACGTAAAAAGTGACTATTTCATGGTTCAGTCTTATGAAAACTCATTTCATAGGATACTCCCACTCACATATCTCTATATGAACGATTCAGGATCACATCGTTTGTACTAACTACAAAGTGGGTCGCATCCATAGTGTCCCCAGAATAAGGCGCCCAATCTTATTCATATACTATAGACCATTTTGGCTATATATTTGAACTTCATCCACATTTATGTCACTACATAAAGTTCAAACTACATTAAATAGCCCTAAGACCTTAGTTTATTGGATTCAAGATTACAATTTCAATAACAACTTCGAAAAACAAAACAGAATATGTTTATTAATTTACAAACTACGAGTTTTAGGATATAAAATCCAACACATTGGAGTTTCAATCTATAGGTCCATAAGGTCTCCTCATTAACTCAATTAGGATTAATAAGAATCCAATTAATTTTGGATTAATTTGATTTGTTCAAATTAATAAAGGAAATTAATTATATAAGATATAATTAATGTTAAATTATATGAGATATAATGTATATAATACATTATAATATAAAATTTTATTTGAGAGAAAATAAATATTTGAATATGATTCAAATATTAATATGAATTTGATTCATAGGTTAATGAGAAAATAATAAACTATAGATTATATTATATGTGATATAATATGAATTATAGGTTATGTTTTATATTTGATATAACATGTAATTTGATATATATATATATATATATATATATACACACACACTAAACTAAAGTTTTTTTAAAAAAAAATTTAATAATCAAGTTATTAGGGAGGGAGTTATTTGATAATTCCTCTCATTAGTTTCTCTTCATTTAACATATGGAAGAGAAAAGGTTGATTTTTTCATTCATCTTACCTCTATATAACATCAAAGTATGCAGAATTTTGGTGGAGTTGGTGTTGTGATGTTGATCTTAAAAATCAAGAAATTATTCTCTTTCCAAAATTATTCTTGATTGAAAATTTGCTACTATGTTTTCGAGCGTTCGTGATCGAAAATTTCGTTGTGTTCGAGAATTCGAAAAGGAATCGTGAAAAGATTGGTCTTCAAGGATAAGTGATCTTCGAATCTCTTCTTTCTCTTCATTTTTTATTCAAAAGCATGCTTATTTTGTTATGTAAATATTGTTTCCATCATATATGTTCTTCTGTATGTTCTATAAAATTAGAATTAGGACACAATCGTTTTCACTACAGGTACTCGCGTATTCTTTCATTAGAATTAGACACTACGATTATAGGATTATTTGATGGAACATGGAATTATATCCCAACTCTCGGCAACTAGTACACCTCAGCAGAATGATGTATCAAAAAGAAGAAACTGAACATTGTTGGACATGGTTTGGACTATGATGAGTTACGCTCCCTTACCTGACTTGTTCTAGGGATATACAGTACAGATTGCAGCCTCTATTTTGAATTGTGTTCTGTCCAATAGTGTTTTTAAAACACCTTTGGAATTATGAAATGGTCTTAAAGGTAGTTTATGCCATTTCAGGATCTGGGGTTGCCCAACATATATGCTTGATGTCCATCCTAAGAATTTGGAATCTCGTTCAAAATAATGCCTATTTGTAGGCATCCTAAAGATAATAAAGTGTTTGTGTCAAAAAACACTACATCTTTAGAAGAGAATCACATCAGGGAGAAAAAACCACACAGAAAAATAGTATTGAATGAGCTTTCCAGCAAAACTACTGAACCTTCAACAAGAGTTGTTGAACAAGAATTGTTGATGTCGATTCATCTAGTAAGTCACCTCCACCTCAACCGTTGAGGGAACCTCGATGTAGTGGGAGAGTTTCGATCCTATTTTTTGTTATATGGGTTTAACAGAAATCCTAATCGTCATATCTGAATGGCGATATTAAGAATCCATTGTTGTATAAGAAATAAATGGAGGATGTAGACAAAAAAGAATGGATCAAAGATATGAATCTTGAAATGGAATCCATGTACTTCAATTTAGTATGGGGTCTTGTAGATCAACCTGATGGGGTAAAACCTATAGGTTGCAAATGGATCTACAAGAGAAAAATGGTATAGATGGGAAGGTACAAACCTTTAAAGCTGGACTAGTGGTAAAGGGTTCTACCCATATTGAAAGATTTGACTATGAGGAGACTTTCTCATCTGTTGCCATGTTAAAGTCTATTCGGATACTCCTGTCCATTCTGCATATTATGACTATGAGCTTTGGCAAAGGAATGTTAAGACTGCCTTTCAAATGGAAATCTTGAGAACACCATCTTTATGCAACAATTAGAGGAATCATAATCCAAGGTTAAGAGCAGAAGGTTTGCAAGCTTAATCGATCCATTTATGGATTAAAATAAGCTTCTCGACCTCGGAATATAAGATTTGATTCTGCGATCAAATCTTATGACTTTGATTGCAATGTTGATAAATCTTGTGTTTACAAGAAAATCATCAACAATTCAGTAGCTTTCTTAATGTTATAGTAGACGATATCCTACTCATTGGGAATGATGTAGGACTACTAACTGACATCAAATAGTGTCTGGCGGCCCAATTCCAAATGAAAGATTTGGGAGCGGCGCAATTTGTTCTAGGCATACAAATCTTTAGGGATCGTAAGAACAAATCATTGGCCTTGTGTCAAGCATCATACATTGATAAGATTCTTGTCAAGTATTTGATGCAAAACTCCAAGAGAGATTTGTTACCTTTCAGCCATGGAGTTGTCTTGTCTAAGGAACATCGTCCTAAAACACCTCAAGAAGTTGAGGAAATGAGACGAATTCATTATGCATTGGTTGTTGGCAGCTTGATGTATGCGATATTATGTACTAAACCTGACATCTGCTATGTAGTGGGGATAATCAGTAGATATCAGTCTAATCTAGGATTGGATCATTAGACTGCCGTTCAAACCATCCTCAAGTATTTAGGAGAACGAGGGACTACAAGCTTGTGTATGGGTCTAAGGATTTGATCTTTACAGTAAACACTGACTTAGATTTTCATACTGATAGGAATTCTAAAAAATCCACTTCAAGATCAGTGTCTATTCTTAATGGAGAAGTTATAGTTTGGCGAAGCACCAAGTATGGGTGCATTGCTGACTCTACCACGGAAACAGAATATGTAACGACATGTGAAGCTGTTAAGGAGGTTGTTTGGCTCAAGAAATTCTTGACTAATCTAGAAGTTCTAGACATGACCAAACCCATCATTCTTTATTATGATAATAGTGGTGTTGTGGTTAATTCCAAGGAGTCCAGAAGCCACAAGCGTGGAAAGCACATTTAGCGTAAGTATCCCCTTATTAGAAAGATTGTGTATCGAAGAGATATGATTGCCATGTAGATTGCTTCAGTGTACAATGCTACTGATTCGTTTACAAATGCCCTTATAGCTAAGGTGTTTTAGGGTCATCTGGAGAGTCTGGGTTTATGAGACAAGTCGCATTTAGTCTAAAGCAAGTGAAAGATATTACTAAGCACGTATTGTGCCCTAATTTCTTGTTTTTTTTATGTACGTTGTACTTATTTATACTTTTAGTCTGTACACCCCACTAGCTTTATAATAAAGTGAGAGATTGTTGGGATTGATTCCCTAAATCTCATGGGTTTTGTAGTTTGTAATTGTATAGTACACACACTTTATTCATCCAATAAAATAAGAGATACTTTATTTGACATTTAGTTGCATTAACCCACAAAAAACCAATAAACTAAGATTCAAGATTATCTTCTATAACTTAAACATGTATGTAAAGACATATAGTGGATCATGTTTAAGTGATAGCCTAAACGGTTTGTAGTAGATAGATAAAGTTTGGTACTTTATCCTAGTGGCACTACGAATAATACCTGCTTTGTAGTTGTTACGATTGTTATAAAGTGCTACAAATAATATGATACTGATCATTCATGTGGAGACATATGAGCGGGGGTATTCTATTGTTGGAAGCAGAAGAATTATTAGGGATGGGGTTGCGCATGCAATCATGCGTTAGACAAGGCTTAAGCTATGCGTTTACACCCATGCGTCAGATGTCATGCGTTGGAATGAAAATGCGTTAATCTAGTGTGCAATGACCATGTGTTCCTATCACAAGTTTTCTTACGCTAGCGCCAAGTATAACGCGAACGCAAGTTTCTCGGTAATCCAAGGTCGAACACAGGGACTTGTCACTCAATAATGCTTGTGAAGCAATGCGTTTGAGGTGATGAAAAGAAAAATAAAAAGAAGAAGTTTAATGGATTTACACACTACTCCTACTCCTATCTAAACAGATTGAACAATAGAAGACTTGCGATGAGAATAGATAGATACATAACAACCATTAACGCATAGTGATGTTTATTATCTTAAATCGCTCGAGTAATCCCCAGCATCGTCACACTAACGCATCGCACACCTCTCGGTGGTCAGCCGCATGAATATATCTTTATAGTGCAATGTTGCGTCGAACATAAGATTGTATCTATCTCTAGGAACAATGCATATGTTGGGATTAATTATAGGGACCGTGTTTGTTTTGTTTTATTTTTAAGAACAAATAGGGTTGTACATTAAATCATGCGTTAAGAAATGGCTGATACGTTTAGCTCCATATGCATCTGAGGTCATGCGTCGGAATGATGATGCATTAATCTTAGCATGCAATAATCGTTCGTCTCCTATCAAAGTTTTCTTAGCTTGCGCCAGTTATAACACAAACGCAAGTTTCTCTGGGGTAATCCGAGGTCGAACACGGGGACTTGTCACTCAAATAATATTTTGTGAAGTGATGCGTTTGAGGCGATGAATAAGACTAAAATAAAAAGCGAAGAAGGTTTTTTTAAATGTTTTACTACACTACTCCTACTCTTAACTAACACATTGAGCATAGAAGACTTGCAATGAGAATAAGTTAGACGACACAACAACCATTAACGCTTAGTAAAATTTACTATCTTAAAATCGCTCTCGAGTAAATCCCAGCTCATTGCACTAACGCATCACCCCTCTAGCTGGTCAGTCCCGCATGACTATATCTTTATAGTGCATAGGTTGTGTCGAGCATAAGTTGTTGCCTATCTCTGGGAACACATCGAACTTTGCTTTAGTGCGTTCCATCCTCCCTAACCTCTCAGGCAGTTAAGACGCGGCTACTAACTTATAGACAAGCAATGCAACATCCCATAGACAGGCCGTTGCCACTAAAGCTTTTCACCAGCAAAAGAGGATTAACTCACTATACTATTGCACAACGCACACCTCTCGGTGGATATGCTACATACGTCCTATCTCTAAGGCTACAACGATTAACATGCGATTGACTTTGATAAATAAACACTGAAGAAAAACTATGAATAGAGATGAAGACGATGAAGAAGAACGGTAAATGAACAGGAGTAAGATTTGCATTGATCACAAAATATCTTAGTATCTCAAGCTAAAATGTAATACAATACAGAGATTAGAAGGGGAGATGAGGGACTCTCTGTGTCAAGGTGCGAGTGGCCCGCCCCCCCCCGCCGCGCCCCAATGGTGTGAATGGTGGAGATGTCTCTCTTAGTCTATCTCCAATGAATGCATCGATCGTCACCGGTCTGGCTGTGGAAGATTGAAGAATCCACTGGAAAATCTCTCTTTCAAGCTCTCATCTGTGAGTCACAAAACCTTCTGCCCTTGAGCAGAAGCTCGGATATTCAAAATGAAGGTCTCAAAGGCTATTTATAGAATTTGGACGCCGACAGCTGTAATGATGAAGGTATGGCTCACTGCTACTTTTGTCGCGGTATGGGCATTGTCACATCGCCTTATCTTGTTGATACTCCCAAGGTATGTATCCGAGCTTAATTTAGCTGAAGTTATCAACGCGTTCTACCCATCTTGCGATCTTCTATTATGGCTGTCACTCCGTGGCCGCAATCTCTATTTGTTCACTACGTTCTCTATGCGTCGGACACATGCGTTTACCTCAACTTCCATGCGTTGAACGCATAGGGTTGCCGTCTGCGTTCGTCTTTTGCGATCGCCTGGCTTCAGCGCATGCGTTGGTCTGTAATTGCTTATTACAAACGCATGCATTTGATTCTTGCGATAGCTACAAAAATAGACACTTTGACACGGAATAACGCATAATATTGGGTCCGTGGGGTTTTAGGTGCTTATCGAGTAAAACTCAATTTTTCACAAATTCTAAATATTATCACTGTGTTTTCTACCTATTATTCCTCATAATTCTAAATAAAAGGCTTATAATAACTGATATTTCTGCCAGTTATCACCCCCCAAACTTAGAATCATACTTGTCCTCGCGTTACACTCAAGAAATTCTTAACTCACCTTCCGGCGTTCCCTTGCAATGACCAGCTTTTTAGAATATAATTAACTCGTACCTCTAACCATGGCTGCAATGCTCTCCTCTACTTAGGTTGCTTCTTCAAAGAGATCTTTTTTAAGTTGAAATTTGGCAAGCCCTTGCTCAAAAACTTTTTATTCATTCTCCGCAACTTTGCGTTCAGCTCATGAGAATACGTTCGTTTAAAACAATTCAAGCTTATGTGTTTACTTATTTGAATGCGGCGTTGATCCTGATTACGCTCTTCGTTTTGGCTAAACAGGTCTAACATTATGTTTATCGGTTTATGACATATTTCTAGTTTTAGCTTGTTTAATATCAAAATTAAAATGTATTGACTATGAAACTTTGTAATCATGACCAGTAGCTTAGAATCAGCCAAAAAGTATGTTTAAGACATTAAAATTTACTTTTATGATGTATTTTGCATGACTAAATTTTGGTAAAAACACTATTACTCGAGTTTTCAATTCCTTTCATTAATCATAAATTTTACAAATAATTTTTATGTTTTTTCTAGGTATAGATTAGAGGCGAATAATATAAAAATCAAGATATGAGATTTATATAAGTAATAATTTTATTAGTAATGATAAAAATCGTAATTAATACGTAGTTTAGGTTAGCTATATTAGTGTACTTAGATAGCTAATGAGATTCCTTTAGAAAACTAAATTTAATTTGTTAAAAACTAATTAAAATCTTGATAATTGTTATATAGGAATCTTATAAAGGATTTTGATTTCAAGCTTAAGGTAAGTGGGTTCTATCATAAGTTACCGATTTGTGTGCTTTATTATTGCATTTTTCAATTGTATAGTTGTATGATTACTCGTAAGTAGTTTCCATCATATGTTGCTAATTTAATGTTTTATAATATATATGTGATTTATGGTTTATTATTGTATTTGACTTTTATAAATAATTATCCATTGAATTGTTTTCTTGAATCGAGATGTGTTGGAATCTTTGAATTTGATTATTGATTATTATCGATTTCTATTATGTTTCTTTTATATATGTTTGATTGAATATTGTTGATTTGTGACATTTAATTAATGTTTGAGAAAACATGTTACAGTGCATAAATTTTTCATGATTTTCTACTACCCATGATTTATGATAACATGTTGATTGGTAATACATGTTCAGGTTAAGCATGCCATAATTGTGTGTTACATTACATTGAAGTCTAGTAAGCAGTCTTATGTGTCATGGAATTAAATAAAAATATGTTATCAATGAAATTCCCAAAGTAAGCAGTTTATGTTATGCAACAAGGTGCATGATATGATAAGTATTATTTTTGCTAAACAGTTGGGCCTAAGAAACAAAACTAGTTCATGTTTATATTATGCAGCAAGGTGCATGATATGATAAGTATGGTTTCTACTAAACGGTTGGACATAGGAAACTAAACTAGTTCATGTTAATGGTATTTGTAATAGGCAATTACCTTATAAATATTACATGTAGAAATTGACATTATGGTATGGGGTATTTCTGCATAGCATGAAGCCAAATTAAAGATATGAATATCTATGTAAGGATATGCAAGCAAGCGCAAATGAGTTCAGTTAGGTTGTCTCATGATCTATATGTTAGGATAGGTTATGCAAGCATGCAAGCATGATGTGTGTGATTGAACATGAAGGTTCTTTATGATGGGAACCACTTATAGAGTAGTTTTATACTACCTGTTGAATGCTTGGATTGGGTTTAGGAATGAAGTTGTACTGAGATAAATTATGCACCAGATTGTAGCTATATATTATGGATTTAGCTATGCGTTTATCACAAGTTTTCTTATATCAAGTCCAAGTATGAATATGATGTAAGTTTCTCGGTGAGAACTAAGGTCGAACACAGAGACTCATTTACTAAAACGTTTGTGTGGTTAATGTATTTGCGACGAGAGCTAATTAAATTACAACGGAGAAAAAGAAATTAAAGACATGCGAACATGAACCTATGTGATGAAATTAACTAAGCAAGGGATGAGCAACTTAAGAATAATCTCGAGAATTCTAAGAAAGCAGGGTTGGGAGAAGTCAATTCCAAGTTCCTAAATCTAACATCAAGGGTAATCCAGGCTCTCTAACATCTGTTCATTACATACCTCTCGACTGCTAGCCACATTTGTCATATCTCTATAATACACGAATGATATTGCGTTGAGCATAAGGTTATTTCTACTTCTAGAAACACTTCTTATTTTACTTAGTGAGTTCCACAACTACTTACCCTCTCAAGCAGATGGTTATAGCTACTTGACTCTATAAGTGATCATAGTCATGCATTAAGCAAACATGTTTAACCCTCAAAGCTTAAACTTAGCTCATGGTATTGAACTTCCCCTTTACCCTATCGAATTTAGTTGCCCATGGCAAAGGAAAAGAAATGGTAAAGATAGATGAGATGATGAAAGTAGTCATGATATAATATAAAAGTAGGAGATGCCGATTACAAAATGAATTAATGTCTCAATCACAAAATGCAATACAACAAGGAAAAGCGAGAAGTAAGAAGTGATGTGTAGTTATCAACAATCTCTTACTTCAATCTGATGGGGTGCTAAGGCTGCTGGTGAGGCTAACGCCAGCATGATATGGAGAAAGCTCTTTCAAGCACTTGTTCCGGTGAGTTTTTCCGGTGGTAAATCAGAGTCTTTTGGAAATGGAAAAATGCTTCGAGATGCTCTCAAATCTGCTCTTGCTTGTGGTCCAAAGATTTTGTCTAAGGATTCGTCTCTCTCCCCGCCCGACTAAACTCCTTTTCACAGGCATCAAGGCTCTAATTATAGAGTTATGCGCAGACAGCTTTGAGTTTTCCAGGCTGATTAGTCATCATCTCTGACTTCGTTGGTGAGAATTTCAACATTGCTATCATGGTCAACATTCTGAAGTTGTGGTAGAAGGTCCATTGGGATTGTGTCAGATATCCCAAGATATGCGACCAGATGTTCCTTTATCGAGTAAAAGCTCAGTGTATGCAGACAAATCCTGCGATCAGCTATAAAATATAACACTTCAACGCAGATTAACTCATGATATGTGGTCAGCAGAGATTTCAAATGTACTTCAGCACAAATATAGTTTTAAACATGAATTCTTAGTATTATCAACGCATATTCAACCTATCTAACCTCATTATTCTAAGTAAAAGACTACAATAACTTGTATTTCTACAAGTTATCATTCCCTCTCGTGGTTTTACTTTTTTTCAAGTTGTCAGGTAGATGATGATGAATTTGTCGAGGATGATCTTGGAATTGAGGAGGAGCCTTGCCTCATTTTATCTTAGTTAATTTAAACTCACACATTCATTATATGTTTACTTGGTATTTAAAAATATATTGTTATTTTATGATTTTTGCTGCTAAACTTTAGTTTAAATTTTATCTAGAAATGATGTTTTATGAGTAATGATCTCTATTAATTTAATTAAATATATGTAAAAAATTGGGGTCATTAAAAGACCTAGGGCTACCATGACAAAATTCTGCCAAAAAGCTGCTCAAATTTGAAGGAAATCTAAGCTGATTTGAGTTTTTGGGCAAAGCAGAGCAAGTTGTGAAGATTGGTGAAATTTGAGCTAGTTGAGAGGAATTAGAAGCTCAAATTTGGAGGAAAATAAGCTTAAGGATCGCTGAAAAGGTTTATAGAAAGAAAATTTGAATTAAATGAGTTGGAACTAGCATTTTGAGTACTGAAAGTGGAATCTAGAAATTGGGTGTTTGGAAGGAAGGCTATTAGTCGAAGGTAGAAGCCAGGCAAGGAGTTGGTCTGTCGGTAGGGTATCTTGCACGTGCCAATCGCATGCAACATGTCCGTTGTGCATGCAATAGTGCCCAATTGTGCGACAGTGGTAGCGCTCGATCACCCACGTTCAATGCCTAGAAACACAGTCGTTCGACACCCAGTGCCTAGAAGCACAATCGCTCTTTTGGAAGCTTCTCTTAGCGATTGTGCGGCACTTGTTCCCGCTCACGAACAAGTCAGCCAACTCGAGTACGGACTGCCGGTGGTACACCGAGTGCCTCTCGCAACCTCCACCCCCGTTTTAGGGAAAACGGTTTTAGAAAACGGGTTTGGAGAAAAGGTTTTCGTAAGAAGTTTTTGTGAGTGTGAATAAAGAAAGAAAGATTGTAGTAGACTAGAAAGCAATAAGCAACAACAACAGCTTTATAGAGTACTACTCCGGGTATGAGGAAGTGATGGTTAGTCTTATCCCCATATAGTGCATTCTAAACAAAAAAGCCAACTGGCTCCCTTGCATATGCAAAAGGGCGAGTGGTCACTTACAATGAAAATGTAAAGAAAGCAAGCTAAGCTAATACAATACAAGATATGAAAGTATGCTAGAAGGGGGTTGGATCGGGCATGCGGCCATGGGCAACAGGCCCTGGACAAGCATGACCGTTACATTCTCCCCCACTTAATTGGTTGACATCCCCGTCAACTGACCTTGTTCAAAATCTGCGATGGCTGGAGCTGCATTCTTCAAATCTTCGGCCCGCTCCCAACTGATCTCTTCGTCGGGGAGATCTTTCCATTTCACTAAGAATTTGTCAATTCTCGTCTGGGTCTTCCAATACGGCGCGTACGTTTATTCAGGATTTGTGCAATTTCTTTCTCAGCGAAGTTCTTCATCGTGACTGGTCGCCTTAGCATGTTTCGTTGTTCGTCCTCAGGATCGGAATGATAGGGCTTCAGGATACTCACATGGATGACAGGATGAATCTTCATCCATGAAGGTAACTGAACCTTATATGAGGTTCTCCCGACCTTCTCAATTACCTCCACTGGACCTTCATATTTTCTTACTAGCCGTTGGTCTCTCTGGCCTCGGAAATGAAACTGTTCCAGTCGTAGCTTGATCAGGACCTTGTCCCTGACTTGAAACTCGAGGGCCCTCCGCTTCTTATCAGCTCACTTCTTCATCCTTCTTGATGCTTTTTCTAGGTAGGCGCGAGCTATCTCAGAGGTTTTGCTCCACTCTTTAGTGAAGTTATGTGCCTGAGGACTTTTGCCTGCATAAGGGTGGTCCACCAAGTGTGGCATGAGTGGCTATCTACCGCACACCACTTCGAAGGGCGTTTTTCCGGTCGCAGAACTCTGCTTGCTATTGAAGCTGAACTGAGCCACATCTAACAACTGGACCCAGTTCTTTTGCCTAGCGTCGATAAAGTGACGCAGATATTCCTCGAGCATACTATTGAAGCGTTCCGTCTGGCTGTCAGTTTAAGGATGATAGCTAGAGGAGATATTCAGTGTTGACCCCAATATTTTGAACAATTCTGTCCAGAATGTCCCAGTGAATCTTCCGTCCCGATCGCTAACAATGCTCGCGGGGACGCCCCATAATTTCACTATGTGTTTGAAGAACAGCTGGACAGTCATCACGACTGTGCACATTTTCGGCGTCGAGATGAAAGTGGCATATTTAGAGAATCGATCGATGATAACAAGGATCGATTCGAACTCTCCCACCTTGGGCAAATGGGTGATGAAGTTAAAAGACACGCTCTCCCATGGTCTAGAGGGCACAGGTAGGGGTTCCAGCAGACCCGCTAATTTCGCCTTTTCGAACTTGTCTTGTTGGCAGACAAGGCAAGTCTTGGTAAATTGCATGACATCGTCTCGAAGGCTTGGCCAATAGTAGCCTTGTTTCAGAAGGGCATAAGTCCTCTGCCAACCATTATGTCCTGCCCACGGTGTGTCGTGACACTCCTTCCATCAGCAACCTTCGTAAACTCCCCGGATCTGGAGATGTAAAGGCGATTACCCTTGGTGTATAGTAGATCGTCTTCCACCCAAAAACTGGCGTGTCTTCCCTCTTTGGCCAACTGTATGATGGCCTGCGCCGCTGTGTCGTTTGTCAAGTGAGTTTTGACAGTTTCTCGTACTGTTGGCACTCAACGTACTTGCTTGTAGGCGAGCGAACATGCACAGGCGCATGTTCACTCTTTCGGCTAAGAGTATCGGCCGCTTGGTTACTTTCCCCGGTCTATGTTCGAATTGGAAGTCGAACTCCGCTAGAAACTCATGCCACCGTGCTTGTTTCGACGACAACTTCGGTTGGTTGAAGAAGTGGGAAATGGAGTTGTTGTCGGTCTTGACCACGAACTTGGCCCCAAGAGATACTGTCTCAAGGCCCTCAAGCAGTGAACTACTACTAACATCTCTTTCTCGGAGGCGACATACCTTTCGTCGCATCATTTAGTTTCCTATTCTCATACGCGATGGGGTGTCCGTCTTGGAGGAGGACACCGCCCAACGCGAAGTCAGAAGCATGAGTCTCAAATTTCCGAGAACCGGCCCCTCAATCATCACTTTCTTCAAGCCCTCAAAGGCGGCTTGACATTCAGGAGTCCAGCTCCATTGGCTATCCTTCTTCAACAGTTCGGTTAATGGCCCTGTTCTTCTCGAGAATCCTTCTACGAACCGCCTATAGTAGTTGGCTAGTCCGAGGGATCGTAATTCGGTCACGGATGATGGTACCCTCCAGTCTCTAATCACGGCCACCTTGCCCTCTTCCATACCAATCCGACCACACTCAATCACGTGGCCGAGGAAATTTATACGCTCTTGGTCCAAGGAGCACTTCTCTCTCTTTACATACAACTGATTTTTCCTCAGCTTTTCGAAGACTAGTTGGAGGTGATGTCGATGGTCCTCCAACGAGGCACTATAGATCACAATGTCTCGAGATACACTACGACGAATTTGTCGAAGTATTCGTGAAACACTTGGTTCATTAAGGTACAGAAAGTTGTTGGAGCATTGGTAAGGCCAAAGGGCATACGAGGAATTCGAAGGGCTTCATATCTCGTGACACAGGTCGTCTTAGGTTCGTTCCTTCAGCAATTCGGACCTGATAATATCCCAATCGTAAGTCCAACTTCGTGAAATACTTACGCCCGTGAAAAGCCGATCAAAAATAAGTCAGTAAATGGTAGGAAGGAAGATATTTGTTGCGGACTGTGAGCTTGTTCAAGGCCCGATAGTCGATGCACAACCGGAGGCTCCATCCTTCTTCTTCTAGAACAGTACTGGGGCCTCCGTAAGGGGCCTTCGCCGGTCTGATAAATCCTGCATGCTAGCAGTTTGTCTAACTGTTTTCAGAGTTCGGCCAATTCTGGCGGGACCATCCGATATGCATTCTTGGGTAAAAAGGCGCTTTGCCCCTGGTAACAACTCAATCTCATGGTCAATCCCCCTTCGTGGGGGTAAGGACTTGGGCAAGCTTTTAGGCATGACATCCCGATACTCTTCCAAGACAAATAGAACGTCTTGGGGGATCTCCTCTTCAGTGGATTCAACTGATTCTATCGGGATGGCCATGAACGTGGGTTCACCATGGGTCAAGCCTCTCTTCAATTGGAGAGCTGAGATCATTCTCACCCCATTTGGCTGCTTGATACTGGCTTGAACTACGGTGGGTGTAGATCCGGTAATGACTAGACATTTGGCGAGGGGCATTAGTATGACTATATGTTCAAGTAGGAACTCCATCCCCAATACCACATCGAAATCATCCATCTTGACAATCAAGAAGTCAACGAGGCCCTTCTAGTCTCCTAACTTCACCGGAGTTCTCTTCGCATCCTCGTAATCGGTAGGGCTGTAGAATTCACAGCTTTCATCTTCCCTGCATCTCTTTCCCAGGTCAAGTACAGGCGGCGGGCTTCCGTTTCAGCCATGAAGTTATGGGTGGCCCCAGAGTCGACCATAGTATTCTTGGCCGATCTTTGGTTGACCCAAGCGTCCATATACATGAGTCCTTTCTCTAGTGGCTCGTCGCCTTTCCCATTTTCTTCTGGAGCGCAGATAAGAATTTCAATGCCCCCATCCTGGGATTCTCAATTTCTGCAGCTGGCTCGATTACCGTCTCCTCCAGTTCAGCCTTGTCTTCAGAGACAGAGGCTAATGTGGCTTGAAAAGCATTGAACGCGATTCGATTTGGACATTCGTCCACCCTATGTGGCCCTCTATATATGAAACAAGCCAGGGGGCGATTGTAATTGTTATGCTGTTGTGGCGGCCCCCGCCAGTTGTTTCCTGATCTCGGTTGGGATGATTTACGGTCCCCCCTGTGTTCTTGTCTCCTCCCCCAGGTTTGGGAGGACTGGAACGACTGTTTCTGTTTCCCCCATTTGAGGAAGTTGACTGCTTCCTCACATCTTGCGAGTCAGTGCTAAGGTCGTATAGTCGTTCAGCTGCCGCATAGGCCAGAGGGGAGATCATGTACTCTCTGTTCATATAGTTTTGATTTCGCCCATGGTTTCAGCCCATCAACAAAGCAAAAGACCTTGTCTTTTTCAGACATATCTCGTATATCCAACATGAGTCCTGCAAACTGTTTTACGTAGTCCCTGATGTTACCCGTTTGCTTCAGCTTTTGGAGTTTTCGTCGAGCCAAGATCTCGACATTTTCAGGGAAGAACTGCGAGCGAAGTTCTTGTTTCAATCTGTCCCAAGTATCAATAGTGCATCGTCCTTCCTGTATGTCTGTAAATCGTGATCTCCACCACAGTTTTGCATCTTCAGCCAGATGCATCGTTGCTAGTGTGACTTTCGACTCTTCAGTCACTGTGTTCGTCGCCTTGAAGTATTGCTCAAGATCGAAGATAAAATTTTCCAAGGCTTTTGCTTCTCGCACCCCACATAAGGGTTTCGGTTCTGGGATTTTTAGTCTAAGCATGTGTATATCCTATCGCCCACATCTGGCCTAAGCATGAGCCTTGCTACAATGGGCTTGACATCGACCTAACTTTGAGAGTTTGAAGTTGGTAAGTAACTTTTTAGGCCATTAAGGAGTGCTTTGGACTTTAAGCTATATAAATGACTATGGACTTTAAGCTATATAAATGACTAAGGACTCAAAAAGGGATTTAACGATTAATAAGGGATTTAAGAAGTATGCATAAGCATTGAGATTTACTTAGAAACTGAGATTGGAAAAGCCTACAAACCACTGGAAGCCAACTAAATATCTGTGAGTGACAATTGATTTAAAATAATTTCCTTTAATATTTTCAAAGCATGGTTTTACTTGAAATGAAATGGTTTTCTGATAAAGTGTGGCATATGAACCATATGTTCAGAGTTTGATGTCTTGATTTTCTAAAGTTATGTTTTAAGCATGATTTTCATCTCATTGAGTTGTTTAACTTCAAGTTATGCCAGAAATGATTGACTTTGTATGAATTTCAATGCTATCTCTACAAGTGATGTGTTCAAACATAATTTCTCAGGATGAATTTTTCTAGCATAGTTTTAAACATGATGTTATAAGATTACCTATTTCTCATGCTATGTTATTTAAGAACTGAAAACTGAGTTTGTACTTAAGTACCGTTTTATGTACCCTAGCTTACAAACTCCCGATACTCAAGGAGATTAAAGTATCTGGGGAATTCAGTAAAAATACCTTGGTATTTGGGACCCACCTTGGCATACACATAGACTTTGGGTCGTGTGCAAGGGTGCTTAGCCATTTTAGGGGTATTTCTACATGCACATATGAGAGTTATCGATGTTGAGTGTATTAAGTTTGCTCTACCTCAACTAAGGTTTAAGGATACTAGTTATGGAATGATGCGTAATGAGATCTAAGTATGTTATACCATGTTTTCAAGGTTTTCATGATATTTCTTTGTGATGAATTGATGTCGTCAAAGCTATTGATTTACAAGCATGTTTAATAAACCCTAAAATTCTGAAAACATATTTGATTTACAATAGTTTCTTTACTTAAAGTATATTTATTTACCCAAGTAGTCACTCATTGGGCTTCCCAAGTCACATTTTAAAAATGTTTTCCCACCTCAAGCAGCGATCGAGTTCCCGGTGCCTAGCTTACAGTTGCCAATCTACCACACATCACCAAAGATCTCAGATAGCCCAGAAGTTCTTTAGGTTCATATTATGTATTTTGTCACTTGAAGTCATGTACATATTAGTTGGGCTGAGAGGAACCCTTGCCTCTAAATACGTTGTAAATATTGTTGTATGATGGATCCACTTATGTTATCTGAGTTATAAATGTCTATAAAGTTTTAACTACAAGTTGCCTGTATGTATATATATATATATATAAACTTGCTTATCAGGTCATTTAGGAGGAAGGAAATAGATTACAGGTATGAGAGGGGTAGTAGGTGTCATAAGAGGGTTGGCATTTACTGTCTTCACATCCCTTCATAGGGTAAGAGGGTAATCTAGGAGGGGAGTGACATGAAGTCAATTGTAAACTTCTGGAGCCCACAGTGTTTTTTAATAATAAGACCCACAAACTCCTCATTACAAGAATTTTGGTCTCTGCCGATGCAAAAACTGTCGGCATATGTTAAGAAAAGTGTTGATAAAGCCTCTGCCTATGTTTTTTTGCATGGGCAAACAGCGTGGCCAGAAGGCCGTCGGTAGAGCTTCTGCCCACAAATTTTGGTGTTCCGTTGGCAGAAATGCCCACACAAATAAATACATGGGTAGATCTTCATTTCTGCCCACACAACTGATGTCGACAGAAAGACTTTTTGCCCATAAAATTTGTATCGTGGGCAAAACTTGCATTTTTACCCATGTTTTTTGCATGGGCGGAAACTGTTTCTGCTAATACAATAATTTGTGTCGGCAAAACTCAATTTCTTCCCTTGCATAATCCATCGGCAGAAATGAAGATCTGCCCATATAAAAGTCTTCTTGAACAGAAATTGCATTTTTCCCCACGCATGATACATCGGCGGATAATGTTTGTTTTATTTTTGTCCATGCAAAAAACCTTGTTAGAGCTTTATAATTGCCAACATATACAATACATGGCCATCATGTATTTCTAGCAACACAAAAAAAAAAAGTTGGCAGAAACTATTTTAATTTGTTCCACATTTATTATTATATTATTATATGCTTCAAGATCAATATTCAAATAAAAAATTCAATTTCATGTAACAAAATATATTCAACATCGCAACAACAAATTTAGAAAAGGAAATATATTCAACCATTAATTCTTTAACCAAAATGTATCATTCGAGCAATAATTCTTTAGTGTATGTTTGTTACCTGAGTTATTAGATTTCATTTTGGCATACAAAGTGAACAAAAAAAAAATTAAATACCTAAAAAATGGTTAGCTTGGTCAGTTGGTCTTCACAAAAAATGTCATTTTCAACACGTTCAAAATATGTAGAACTGAAAAATGTATATTAAAGTCAAATAAGAAAAACATGCTCAATCTTATTTGTTTGAAATGAATCATATATCAAAAATAATAAAGCAAATTCATTTGCATGAGTTTCAAGTTCCATATACTATATACCCACTCAACACCTATCAAAAGTGTCCAAAACGTGCATATTGAAGTGCATGTCCTTGAAAAAGCAAGCAAAGTTTTTTAAAAAAAAAAACTTTTTAAAAAGTGCCAAATGTACTTTAAGCCTAAAATGGACGCCTCATATGCTCTAAACCATCTCAAAACCTATAAAATTGTCATAAATGTGCATGTTAAAATATAAGTCCTAAAAACAAAAAGGTTCAAACAACCTAAAAATGTTTAAATGCAACTTTCACTCTCCAGCAAAACCTAAAACTACCTAAAAAGTATTTAAGTGACACTTTCATACGTAAATAAATGTTGTTCTGTTCCGTCTAATATTTGTGTCAATGAATTTTGACAATTCTTACATGGACAACTGGTTTTTCCCACATCATTTACATTACGCTTAGCCACTTCCATAAATTGAGCAACTCCTTCATAATCTCTTGAAAATCTATTTTTTAGTCTCATCCAATCCATATTCATCTTCAAATAGAATGGACAAAAATTCAACCATGTAGAAATTAGGGTAATAGGTTAGATAAACCAACTACCAAGTACCTAAAAAGTGACCAAGTGACAATTCAATTTTCAAAACAACTTAAAAAGTTCTTAGAAAGTGTCCAAGAGACTTGTTGACTCCTAAAACAATCTAAATAGTTCCTAAATGTCATTTTAATTTTCAAAACCAAATACAAATCACCTAAAAAGTGTAAGTGCAAATTTTCACTCTAAAATTCAACCTAAAAAGTGTCTAAGTGACATTTTAACCCTCAAAATAACTTTAAAACGCGCAAGTGTGACTTTCAAACTCAAAATCGACCTAAAAAATTTCCAAAAACTGTGAAAGTGACACTTCAAATCTCAAAATAAGTTAAAAATGTGTAAGTACAACTTTTCACTCTAAAACCCAACCCAAAAAGTGTCTAATTGGTACTTTAATTCTCAAAATAACTTAAAAATACCTACGTGTGACTTTCAATTTCAAAACCAACTACAAATTACATAAAAGGTGTCTAAGTGACACTTCAAATCTCAAAATAACTTTAAAAAGTGTAAATGCGACTTTTCACTCTAGAACCTAACCTAAAAAGTGTCTAGGTGACATTTTGACTCTCAAGACAACTTAAAAATGCCTAGGTGTGACTTTCAAACTCAAAATTAACCAAAAAGTTTCAAAAACCAAGTGACACTTTAAATCTCAAAATAACTTTAAAATGTGTAAGTGCAACTTTTCACTCTAAAACCCAACCTAAAAAGTGTCTAAGTGATATTTAACTCTCAGGAAAGTTTAAAAATGCTTAAGTGTGACCTTCAAATTATCTAAGTGATACTTTAACTCTCAAGACAACTTAAAAATACTTAAGTGTGACCTTCAAATTTAAAACCAGCTATAAGTTATCTAAAAAGTGTCTAAGTGACATTTTAATTATCAAAATAACTTAAAAATGCCTAAGTGTGACTTTTAAACTCAAAATCAACCTAAAAAGTTTCCAAAAAGTGTGAAAGTGACACTTTAATTCTCAAAATAACTTTAAAATATGTAAGTGCAACATTTCACCCTCAAAACCAACCTAAAAAATCTCTAAGTGACACTTTAGCTCTCAAAACAACTTAAAAAGCCTATGTGTGAGTTTCAAACTCAAAATCAACCTAAAAGATTTCCAACAAGTGTCAAAGTGACACATCAATTCTCAAAATAACTTTAAAATATGTAAGTGCAACATTTCATTCTCAAACCCAACCTAAACAGCGTCTAAGTGACACTTTAATTCACAATTAAAAAAAAAAAAAAAGGCATAAATGAAAAGTTAATTTCATAGGAAATCAAGCAATGAAGCTCCACTTGTCATCACTCCACTTGTCATCATACTTAGATATTCCTTTTTTTAATGGAAACCATTTTCCACGGTTGCTTTTGAACTAAATGGTTCATCACATTCACTTTGATTAACAACCAAAAAAGTTTGTAAATATTGTCTAAATGGAACTTTAACTCTCGAGACAACTTATAAATACCTAAGTGCCAACCTAAAGAGTTTAAAAAAAGTGTCCCAATCTTAGTACGTTGTTAAAAAGAGATGAAAATGGTCCTCAAATGCATATAAAATCAGCCAATCACAAACCCACATAAATAATTTGAATTTGGCAACTACAAAATACACCAACACTAAACTCTTTAACTCCAAATCAATACATAGATAAAAATAAAATTTCAACGAGATTGAGAAAATTAGTGAAATTAAAGATTCTTAACGAACATAACAAAGCTAGAAATACCCACATCCCAAAACTCCATTTATTGTGTTGTTTGTGCCAATGGGTATTTATCTCACACCTTCGATTCCTTCATACTACTGTTAAAGTAAAAACAAAAATGATTCCAGTCATGTTATGAGCTTACCTCAGCAAAAGCACTATTGGGGACGGTGTTGATAGCAAGAAGATGACCTGCGATGACAGCGAGCAGACCTAGACGGTAACGAGCGGACTTAAAAGGTGTGCAACGGCAGCGACAAGGGAGATGATCGGCAAGTCGATCGTGGGTGTGGTGCGGCAGATCGTGGATGAGAGTGACGGTGAGGGTAACGAATTTTTAGAAAGAGGGAGAATGGAAAAGATGGGGGAAATGAAAAAGAGGGGAAAAAAAGTGGGGTAGATAGGGTTTTGAGAAAGTGTAGGGAAAAATAAAATGTGGGATTTGAGAGACTTTTGCCCACACTTTGCGTCGGTAGATATTAAAAAGTTTAATATCATGCGAGTTGCGTGGGTAGAAATTAAAAAGAACGTCGACATAAATCCAACATAGTGGGTTTCATTAAGACTACCTACTTTTTTCCTACATATATATTTTTATCAATAGAAATGTCGTTGTACCCACGCATGGAAAGGAAAATACATCAACAGAAAATAAATTTGGCGATGTTTTTGTTGTGTTGGCAGAAAAATTGTCAGCAGAGTAAAAACTTCTTGTAGTGTTAGGCCAAACAAGAGGTGGAGTTCACAACTCTATACTTGCCAACTCTTTGACCCAAACAACCCTTTGAGATTTTAATGTGATGTTATTTGATGTTGAGAAGGGAAGCCATCTTTTACCAAAAGTATTGAAAAATCATCGGAGAGGAGACGAGTCAAGTGTTCTTTAGTAGGACCTTGTTTATCTAAACAACACTTGAAATGAGCAAATCGCATCGTCCTGTGATATAGTACCAAATGATTAAGTATTTAATTAACATATATTATTTCAAACGTTCATCCATTTCCCTTTTTTAATCGGAAAAAAAGGGTTTTTTTCATGCAAATTTGTTCACATGAACTTTTGAGACATCCCCCGATAAGATCCCATATTAGAATTCATGTTATGCAAAAGAGAGTTTAGTCGGTTTATTTCTTTAGGTTTTGGGCGATACATGAGAATCGAATCGAACCAATAGATTTAGTAAAAATGGAAATTTAACTAACATCAAATGAAAGACAAAGCCAGTCATTCGATTTCAATTTCAGGTCTAATTGGGCCTTTTTTCTTTCCTTTTTCCTTCCTTTTATTTCCCTTCTTTTTCCATGAGTTCTTACGATAGAAACTTGAAAGCTAAAGCTAACAAGCTAATTACTTAATCAAACTCTAAAAAGAATTAGTCAAAATTGTATAAAGAAGTAAAAAAAAAAATCACGTTAGGATGCCCTTAGTTGCAATGAGATTTTATGCAAAAAGCCAACAAAATGGAGGATTTTCTAGCCAATATCAATTGAAATATGATCCCTTGTCACACCCCTTCCCGAGCCTTATCTTCCAGACTCGGAAAGAGACGTGAAGACAACTGATACCACCCTTTGTGATACCAACTTCCCAACTTCATACCATTCCACAAATAGATAGTAAATGAGAACTTAATTAATTTTTATGAACAGTTACAAGGTTTGTACTATAATACAATATTAGCTTTAACAATCCAAATGACTTTCAAAGATAACCTAATCCGAGTCCCGCACTGTGAGAGAGTAGCAATTTCAAAGCTTGGGTGACTTCTCTTAGCACGTTCTGCTTTTCGCTACCTGGGAGAAGTAAAACATTGGAAAAGTGAGCTAGAAAGCCCGGTGAGTGGTACCTTTCAAAAATGAAAACAAGTTTGATTTAAGGAATACAATTGTGGGAAAACAATTTTCATAAAAAGATAATCATCACAACAAATATGCAACCCTTCCAGCCTGGTAACTGGATAACACTAGTATGATCATGTATTTCCTCGGGTATTCCCATGAATTTCCAATATGAATGATGTGGAAATAATTCCAGTACCCTTATAGTCTGTTGAATGTGCACATGTCGACATTATCCCATTAGACGTGTTGTAGGCACACTAACAATTCCCCAAGGTACAATCCCAATTTCCAATGCAAGTCACAATAAGCAAAATATCATGAATTTAATCAACCAATAAAATCCAGAAAACCTACTTCCCGATCATGCCAATTTTCAAACTTTACACACACACACACACACACAATTCAATATAACAGAATAATTAAAACCACTCACAGTCCTCCTGTTTATCCTTCAAGATTTTGCCTAGTACAGCTCATGGCCCGGATTTTCTTGAATTTCACTTCTTTTCAAGAAATCTAGTCCAAAAATTCTTCCAATAATTCTATTTTAATCCAAAAATAACTTAAAGGTAAAATATACAGCTTACCCCCTTTAAAAATACCAAAAAAAAAAAAAAGCAGCCTTTGGAGGTTATCTGGTGGGCTAATGGGCGCTGGGGGCTACATCTGACTGGACTTTCAGCCTTCTAACGTCGATTTCTCTTTTTGTTGGGGTTAATGCCCAAATTCTCGTAGAGTCTTGTAGTTTGTAAACCTTATATGAACAAATATTTCAATTATTTCTAATATTTGATATTTTATTGACATTGTCTATAAAATATAACATATTTTAGTTGCATTAACCACAACCAATATACTAACATCTAAGGTTATTGTTGTAACTTAAACATGTATGTGAAGACATACAGGTGGATCATGTTTAAGTAATAATCTAAATGGTCTATAGTATATGGATAAGGTTGGGTACCTTACCTCACTACGAGTATGGCCCACTTTGTAGGTGTGACAAATGTTGTAGAGTGCTACAAATGATTTGATCCTAATCATTCATGTATTAGACATGCAAGAGGGATATTCCATACAAAAGAGTTTGTATAAGACCGGACCACGAAATGTTTAGTCTCGTTATATAACATCGTTCATAATTGAGACTTTCATTTTGCTAAGATGACCATAGGTAACATGACTTTAATCCTGAATGAGTTGTGAACTTCTGTCTATGAGGGCGGTCCTTTGATTTGCATGGGTGAGATTGGCTAGATCGCCGACTCAACAAGCCTACCATTTTAGGGATTCGTCTAATTGCTCCCTTAAGGGCTGATTTCGAGTCTTGAACAATGTGGCGTCACACCCTCTCCTGGCTCGAGAGGGAATTAGTCATAGTGGGACTATGATCTATTGTTCATTAGAGGGATCAGTGGTACTTAAGGAGTTAGATGTAACTACAAAGGTAAAACGGTAATTTGGCCCAACTGTACTTACGAGCGATTTGTGAAGGGTCATTGTACTGTTGATTGGTTATATCTAATGAACACATAAATATATCTGTAGTGCGAAGATTGCAGCTGTCGGTCTTTAGTGGAGTGTCCGACAGTTAACGGATGGTGGATAATGTGATTAAAGAGTTTAATTAGTTATTCATGTACCGTTGGAGCTTCAAGCTACAGGTCCATATGGTCCTTTTGGTTGCTCAATGGATTTAAGTTGAGAATCAATTTTTGGGTTAATTTGAAATGTTCAAATTAATAAGAGAGAATTTGATTATATATGATATAATTCAATTAATTCAATTATATATGATATAATTGATATAATGTATTTGATACATTATAGTTTGATTGGAGGAACTAATATTTGAATATGATTCAAATATATTTTCTATGAATTAGATTCATAATTGTTAAATTTAATATAAATATGATTTAAATTAAATGCCATAAAATAGAGAAAAAGAACTATGATTTATATATTGTATATGATGCAATGCAATAGTAAAACTATAGGTTATAAATATAATATGATAAGTTAGTTGTCATATTTATGTATAATTATTAATTGTTTGATAATTAAATCTTTTTTCTCCATAACCACCCTTAGTGGGGAGTTATTTGGTTTTATGGAAAATGTGGGATAAATGAAAATGTGATTTGATTATTCTAAGAGATTAGAATTCATGATCGAGTAAGAGATCTTCTAAACGATAGACTTTGAAAGACTAAACAATAGCCTCGTTGCCTAAACGATTGAGACTTCTTGCTATGCGATACCTTTGCTTCCTCGATCGTCTTCCTCCTCCAACTCCAAACTTTCCTCTAACCAAAATTAGCCAGAGCCCACCACTCTTGGATTCTCACACCGAGAATACCAAGGTCACTAAGTGGTAGTATCCATGTTGGTTCAAGTTCTCGTTGTTGATTGTTGTTGTTTGAGGAGAGTTCGTGACTTATTCGACACGTTCGTGAACAAGTATGATCGAGGGATTAACTTGAAGAACAGTTCTTCAAAGGTATAATCTTTTAATCTTTTTTTTTTTTGTTTAGAAAGCATGCTGTAATTTAGTTTTATGCATAATCTATTCTTGTTGACTGTAAATGTATGTGTTTAATCGAAATGGGATTTGGATGATTTGTTTCTGCTCAAAGGGCACGAGTGAACTGTGAGAACCAAGCTCCCCAAATTCTCCTATTTATAGGCATCCAAAACTCCCTTCAGTTTGACATCTCCACCTCCATTGCAGGTCCGACCACCTCTGCCCTGAAATGTCTTCACCTCCCTTGACCAATGCAAAACCTCCCATTTGCATGTCTTCTCATGCATCCACCTAGCCTTGGCTTAATCCTAACTCTTCCTTTCTCAGCCACTTGTCCTAATGGGTTGACAACTTATCTTTACTCTCCAAAATACACTTTGTCAATGCATGCTTCAACCCAATGGTCGCATGCTTCTCATTAATGCATGCTATGTCCTAATGCTTGACCCCTTATGTCCAAACCTAATAAGCTTACTTAACGTCTAATGACAATGTAAACGCTTATACTTCAAATGGAAAGGCTATTGTTTTGCACTCCCCTACCTAATGCTTGGTATCAACGCATGCCTTTGTTAGGGTTGATGCCCTAAAGTCTCGTGTCCTGTAGTTTGTAAACAGTATATATGAACACCTGTGATTGTTATATATGATATTTACTTCACATCTTGTTATTTTGCTCATTTACGTGTTTTATTTGCTTTACCAAAAACCAATAAACATAAAATCCCTAGTTATCTGTATGTGACTCAAGCATGTATGTGGTGACATACAAGTGGATCATGTCTTGAGTGATAACCAAAATGGTATGTAGTATATGGATATAGGAGGGAAACCTTATCCTAGTAATGCTACGGACGCGACCCGCTTTGTGGAATGGTCACAAGTGTTGTGACTTCCCACAGATGATCTAATCTTGATCATTCGTGTTGGGGACATACGAGCGGGGGCGTCCTATACAAAGAGTTTGTATAAGACCTGACCACGAAGTGCTAATGTCTTGTTATATAACACCGTTCATGACAGAGACTTCACTTCACTAGGATGACCATAAGTAACATGACCTCAATCCTGAGTGAGTTGGGAACTCTTGCCATTGAGGGCAGTCCTTTGATTTTGGTAATGGGTGCGAGTGGCCAGGTCGCCGATTCAAACCTACCATTTTAGGGATACGTCTGATTTGGGAGCTGGGAACTCAACTACACAAGATGGAATTCACTTCTTCCCCAAGGCAGGGGTAAGTAGATAGATGGCTCCCTTAAGGGCTGATTCCGAGGATTGAACGATGTGGCGCCACACACCTTCTCTTGGCCCGAAAGGTGTTCACACATAGTTGGACTATGTTGTCTTTTTCATTAGAGGAATCAGTGGTACTTAAGGAGTGAGATGTAACTACAAGGGCAAAACGGTAAATTGGCCCAGCTATGCTTACGAGCATCTTGAAGGGTCATCGTATTCATGATTGGTTATATCCAATGGACACAAAAATATATATGTGGTAAGAAGAATTTAGCTGTTGGTCTTTAATGGAATCACTGACAGTTAACGGATGGTGAATCTCGTGGCTAAAAGAGTTTAGTCAACCATTCACGTACAGTTGAAGCTTCGAGCCACAGGTCTAGTAGGTCATATGAGTAGCTTGGATAACGTAGAGAACCAGTGTTTGGGTTAATTGGAAATGTTCAAATTGACAAGAGGAAGTTTAATTTATATATGATATAATTGGACTGGTTAATTATATATGATCTTAATTGGCTAAATGTATGAGATACATTATTTTGGAGGAAATTAGATATAAATATGATTTATATCAAGTAGAGGAAAAATACTATAGTAGTATATATGATATCAAAACTATAGGATATAAATATAATATGATTAATTTATTAATTAATTAATTGATTAATTATTTAATAATTAACCAATTAAACGTTTGATGTGGGAACATGGAGTCGCGAAGGTTAAGGTAATTGGCGGGTTGAAGTATGAAAATGTTTTTCATTTTGGTTTTTAATTCATTCGTGCATTCGATATCCCGCGCCCCCAAAAAAAACCGTGAAAAAGCGATCGCCGAGAGCCTATACGATAGATTCTCATTCGTCTAAATGATCTCTGGTTCACGCGTTCCCTAAACGATCGTATACCACTTTTCTAAACGATCGTCTAGTTTTTCCTAAATGATCGGTGTAGTTCTACTATACGATAAGTGTCCCTGCTATACGATAGCAGAGTTCTTCTTGTACGCGCTTGTCATCTACACGAAATTCTCTCCTCCGTCCTCTACAAATTTCACCAGAGCCCATTCTTTGGGTTTTTGACGCCGAGGATACTCGGGTTTCCCTGGTGGTAGTGTTGTCTCCGATTCCTTGTTCGTGTACGTTTGGATCATGCAATAATAGTAGAGAGACTCGTCGGGTGCTGGTAGATCGGTGGAGTTTTTCGCTGCTGTGGGTTCACATAAACGAGGATCGTTTTCCTCTGGTATGAACCCATTTCTCTACTTTTATCGTATTCTGAGCATGCTGTTGATGAGTTTAATATGCATAATTGTTAGTATAGAATGTATTTCGTTTATGTTTCGGTCACTGTGAAATCGAAGCGATCTAAGCCCGCCCACGAAACTCTCGATTTGAGATCCTTCAGCCTTTCATACTTAGCCAAGATTTTGTCATCTAAAACCTCACTTAACCACAACTTAAGTTTTAGCCTTTGCGGTCTAATTTCAACACTTAAGGCATTATCTTTCTCTTTTATCATTCTTTAAGTTTCCTTACTAACAAAGTTTTAACCTAATTCACTTTGGTTAAATTCAAGGTTTTACATTTACCACCTCCTTTAAAAAAAAAATCTGTCCTCGAAATTTAACGAATATGTATGCACATAAATCAAACAACAAATTTTATTTACTAACAAAATTTGATTACAAAGTTTGTTTTTACACTACTCCAGATTTTTCCCTTGATTCTTCTAACATTGGACATTTCTTCATCCTGATTAAAAGTACACAGTTTTCCCTATGGTCGGTTGTGCTCCCCGGTCTCATTTTTCTTTGTTCCACCAATACATCCTCCTCCTGACCCTGAGGATTTTACTCTTTGATTTACAGTTTGTGACACATATCCCCCTTGATGACTCACTACTTAGGGACACTTTGTCTTAAAATGTCTTGGTTGTCCACGCGTATAGCAAGTATGTACTTGCTCCGAGCATCTTCCCTAGTGATATTTATTACAAGTTAAACATCTAGGTCTTTGGTTAGCACTTTCCATAGATTCACATGAGTGATCAGGATAAGGTTGTCCAAATTATTTCCCCAATTGGCTCGCTCTTCTAGAGCTTGATCCTGATTTTGGGGTTCCCTTCTGCTTAAACAAACTTTTATTTCCTACTCCAGGAGTAAAATTCTTATTTTCTTCTTTATTCCACTTATTCACTGACGACGGACTACTTTCTAGCCCTTATTCCTCCACTGACATACTTCTTTCAACTCTCATCGCTACTTCGACTAACTTCGAAAACTCTACCTATGTCACACTTGTCATCACGGACGTCCTGATCTCCTTTTTCAATTTGGCTTCAAACCTCTTACAACGTTCTCTTTCATCCTCAACAATATTCAAAGCATACCTCGAAATCTCAGTATACTTTAATTCATACTCCATTACAGTCATACTTCTCTGTACGAGCTTGAACGATGTGGCGCCACACACCTTCTCTTGGCCCGAGAGGTGTTCACACATAGTTGGACTATGTTGTATTGTTCATTAGAGGAATCAGTGGTACTTAAGGAGTGAGATGTAATTACAGAGGCAAAACGGTAAATTAGCCCAATTGTACTTACGAGCATCTGTGAAGGGTCATTGTACTCATGATTGGTTATATTCGATGGACACAGAAATATATCTGTGGTAAGAAGAGTTCAGTTGTTGGTCCTTAGTGGAATGCCTGACAGTTAACGGATGGTGGATCTCATGGCTAAAGAGTTTAGTCAGCTATTCATGTACTATTGGAGCTTCGAGCCACAGGTCCATTAGGTCCCCTGGGTAGCTTCTGTCTCTTATACACATCTAGATGTGTATAAGAGATAGGTTTGAAATGTTCTAATTGACAAGAGGGAGTTCGGTTATATATGATATAATAGAACTGGTTCATTATCTACGATATAATTGACTAAATGTATGAGATACATTATTTTGGAGGAATTTAGATATAAATATGATTTATATCATGTGGAGGAGATATTATTATAGTAGATATGTGATATCAAACTATAGGGTAATAATATAATATGATTATATTCATTAATTATTAAATTGGTTAATTATATGATAATTGGCCTAAAACTTCTCTCGGACATGCGTTAGTGGGAGAATCCGAAGTCGTTATTTTAACCGAAGAATAAAATGAAAATTTGTTTCATTTTGTAAAAAGTTCGAAAAGATTGCAATCGGTGCGAAAATGTAATGATCGCATAGCTTGAGACCCTATATGATAGTCACTCATCGTCTAAACGATCGCACACCAGCACCTAAACGACCACACGCCCATCCCTAAACGATCGCATCGCATGCCAAGTTTTCTAAACGATCATCTACCTTTTGTTAAACGATCGCTTAGTAAAACCTACATGATCGTGTAGCTTCTTCTAAACAATAAGCACTCTTGTTATACGATAACTTCTCTTCCACTTGCTTATCGTCTACACGATCTGTTTTTCCTCCTACCTCTACCAAATTCACCAAAGACAACGATTTGGATTCTCACTCCGAGAATACCAAGGGCTCCATTTGGTGGTGTCGTCCCCGCTGCTGTTCACTCGTTCATGACTATTCGTGTTACTGCCATTCATGTAGACGATCGTGCTTCTACAACCAACTTGTTTGCTGGGAGATAGAGTTCGGGTAGAGGTCTTCCGCTGCGTCTGAGTTCAAAGCTTGAAGAAGGTCTTCAACTGGTATGAGAACTTTTTCCCTTGTATTTTACTGTTCAAAGCATGTTGTTAATTAGTGTAAAGTGCATAACTATTTGATAGAATGTATATGTTGTATTTCGGTCACAATGAAATCAGAAAGATCTGAACGTGCTCATGAATGCTCTTCGTTAAGAGTTCCTTCAATCGGTATCAGAGCCAGGTTTTGATATTCCAATTTCATTGTTGCAACGAATTACATATACATTCTTGGTGAGTGCATATCCGCTCTATTTAATCATTAAATTGCTGTGGATATGTAGATTAGTGGATGTTTTCGTGGATGTTAGCCTCGGTTTGATTTAATTCTTTTACATTTTTGGTTGTTTGTAAAGGCCCCTGCGTTTTTTGGCATTAATAATCATTATCGAGTCTGTAATTCAAAGTCTGTTTGAGTCTTGAGTCGTTCGTGAAGAAGATCGGAGCAAGAGTTGCAGTTCTTCAAGGAAGAAGACGATCAAGGGTTGATCGTGTCATGTAGATGATGGGTAAACGATCACTGAGCATTGGGTCGTGTAGACGATGGGATGCTCACATATCGTTTAACGCGTGCGCGCACTAGACGATCGTTTAGCTCAACAAGCTTCATCGCTTAGTAACTGACTAAACGATCGCTTAGTAACGCAAGGTAAATCGTTTACCTATTGTCGCGTTATGTGATCGCCTAGACGATCCGGCTTCACAGTCTCGTTGTCTTCTACACGATCTTTTAGTTTTTGCGTCTATCGTCCGTTGGGCGATCGTCCACCTTCAGCCTTTACTACACGATGGAGTCCTTCTGGGGGTTTAGACCTGGTTCCTTGATGAAAAATGTAATAGATAGGGTTATTTCATTCCGATTTTTCATAAAGACTCATCACGGTCCATTAATCCTTAATTTATTACATGTGATGTATATTTTTTTTATGTCATATGGTATGCACTTATAGTAAATCCCACCTTAGGTTATGCATTGGTCATGCATCATCTCTTTATTATAAATGTTATAATTTATAGAAGCATGATTTAATTATGTAAGTGCATGGTCATGAATCATATAATATAAGAGTTATATTTATGCATGCATAAAAAGCATTAACATGCATCATCTTTATATTATAATTGTTATAGTATAAGGGTGAATGATAACATGTTTGCTTGGTTATTACGCGTTATATAAAAGTTATGTATAGTAATGACCGGACATTGCATGAAGCATGACACATAGGTTACTTTATAAATGTTATAAACTTTTTGTTGTGTACAATGGTTTTTTAGTTGTTTCTTTTTAAAAGTTAAAGAGAAATTAGAATTAAAAGAAATAAGAAACACATTCATGCTCACTTAGGTTTAATTCATGGTTTATAAATGTTAAAACTTGGATCACATAGACCGAAGATCACGGTTCTAATATGATTAGAAACCCTAAGGCTTTAATCATTTTCATCAGTTTAATAGGATTAAATTGGCTAATAAAAGGTTAAAGTGTAGCAAATCTATCTATAAGGGACCTTTTGTCTAAGGCAGATTCTGTCTAGGCTGAGGTATTTAAGTTGAGGGAAACGTAACACCACTACCTGGGAACTTACTTGAAAAGGTGAATTAGATAGATTTGATGCATGCATGCAAGTTAAGGACAGTCCATGAAAGTATTTAAATGTGACTACTTGAACTTGTTCATTTTTCATAGACAAATGTTGTTTATGAGCAGAGTTTTAAAATGACGACTTAGACTAAAATTAGTAGCCGGATTGTCAAGGTTAATGAACTCCTAGGTAAAACATTCAGTGGGAGGTACTTGGGGCATAAGATGGTTCACTTAAGCCATTCACGTTTCTCCTAAATAGTCCACACTGTGAGATCTACCTTTAGCCTCGAGGCAGCTTTGGCGTGTTCCCCTAACGAATGGTGTTTGAGTAGGTCAATATCAAGGTGGATGGAGAGAGTGTTCATAGTAAGTAGGAGCGGAAAGTGTGACAGGATATCCCTCGGTCTCCCTTGTTGGGTTGAATAAAGTTACTGCGCATCACCTCGAGCCACCCTAGGAGTGTCCCCTAAAGGATGGCAGTATTGCACGTTTCTTTATTTGATCTCCTGTAAGAGGATAAGGTAACTTAGTCTCTTGTTCTAATCTGCTTCTTCCCTACGATGGGCTCATTAAGATCAGACTCTGGCACCGAAAGCAAGGGGTCACACTTACGCAAAATAGTTAAAGGTTAACAATTCTTAATCGAAAAATGGTGGCTATTAGGTTCAGTTCTAAGAGTTGGTTCTGCCTAATGGTTGAGAATGTTTCATCCCAGCGAAGGAGTATCTGATCACCCCACCGGTGACGTTTATCCTACCTCACTAGGACATCATTACAAAATAGAAGTTTTTCACTTAGGGTACTTGAAACTATTTTGCAAAACTGATTGGTTTAATGTGGTTTAGCAAAATCTAATAAAGTTTTGTTCGTATTTTCAACAACAATTTTTTCAAAATGGCAACTGCCATGTTAGCTTTGTTAAGTGCCAAAAAATTAACTGGCGACAATTTCGCGACGTGGAAACATATGATCACGATGATCCTAATCATCGAGGATCTCATGTTCACTCTTACGGAGGCCTATTCTCCTATTCCAGCTCCAAATGTCGCTCGAAATGTTCGAGAGGCATACGAGCGATGGATGATGCTTTATTTTTGTTAAGTGGAAAATATGGATGATATGTGTTGATGGATAGCGTTATGCACTCAAGTTTCCCCAGCGGAATCCAAGTGTAAATTCCTCTGAGTTTCCTGGTAAGTCCAGGGTCGAACACATGGACTTGTGAAAATAGTTGCGTTGGAGATTTTTATGAAAACTTGCAGTAACCAGTGAAATAAACAAGTGTTGGGTGGTTGTTGCGTTGATGAAAATAATAATAAATGCGGCAGAGTTTAAAAAGAGTTGGTAAATGGGAAATACGATGAATATGTGGTAAACGGGTTGAAATGGGTTTTGGCTAACACTCCCTAGAATGCGTTCATCCTTTGCGATCATGCAACTTGCATACAATAGTAAACCACCCCTCGGCGTGAATGCCACGGCTTCTAAGGCTAGAACGCATGTGATACATATGCAATAAGTCTACAGGGTTTACACATAAACCTGTATCTCTATTTATGAGATGACAACATGACATTCACACAAATATGCGACCACATAATATCATTCCTATTCCTAGGATGCATGCGATGCAAGTTGACAAACAGAGCTTATCTCTAATTCCCTATCTCTTGTTTATGCAAGTCTAATCTTACTCTTTCGAGACCAGATTCTAACCTAGCTCTCTTGAGACATTAGGTTCCTTCTTTAGATTCTCTCTCGAGTAACTCTAAAGGGGTAATTTGCACAAAACAAAATAAGACAATCACAAGCAATGAACTTCCTAGATCATGTTAGCTTAGTTTCTCTCAACCCATTTAACTAGTTTAGCTACTCATGCGTATTAAGAGAGTGAGCAGATGTAGAAACAAAACTTCCATTGAATAGATATAAAATGAAGTACAAAATAACAATGCAAGTATAGTAAAGAGCCTGGAGCAATTTCTTGCCACCAGGCGTTACACTGTTCTACTCATACTCTAAAGATATTCTCTCTTTTGCGAAAGTCAACCCGCTCTCTACTCTTATGCCCCAAGGTTCTCTCTCGAGATGCCTTGGACGATCTCCGGCATCACCACTCTTCTCTAGCTCTACTATAAAATGGAAAAGAAAACTATGAACAAAGGTGTGAACTTGTAAAGTGATGTGAAGTAATCGACTGCTTAACCCCTTCTCTAAAGAATGCACTTGGTAATTATAAGGCATTAAAGGTGAAAGGCGGCTTCTCTCTCCTGGTTGTACAGATGGGATAACTTTAATTCCTGACTGATGCACTGGATAATTGTCACCGATAAAGCTAGATGTACTTTGTAACCGTTATCGGCCGTCAACTAAATTTGGATCCGACTGTCGTCAACTTTCTGTCCCATCGATCTTAATTGTCCTTTCGTCCGAATGCGTCCACCATGTTGCGGTGATTCTTCTTGGGTGGATGTTTGCGAGCACGATCAACGCAAAATCTTGCGGTGAAGTTGCGCTCGACCAATGTATTCCTATGATCGCATTCTTTACATTGCGTTAGCGCATTATTTTGCACAAAATATAAAGATCAACTGCTCTAATGCATTGGACGCATGCGACCACAATATTATAGAATTTATGCTTAACGGACGCAATTTAACATATTTCATCAATGCAATCCAACATTGTTTAAGGATTTAGCACTATGATAACGTGCATTTCTGCCCGTTATCAATGGACATGGGCGAATGAGAAGGCCCGAGCCTACATTTTGACAAGTCTTTCTGATGTCTTGGCCAAGAAACATGAGCCTATGGTCTCAGCATGTGAAATCTTGGAGTCCTTGCGGGGGATGTTTGGACAACTGTCTGAACGACTTATGCATGAGCTCTTAAATATATATTCAACTCCAAAATGGAAGAAAGCGCCTCTGTTCATGAACATGTGATTAACATGATGATCCACTTCAATGTGGCAGAGTTGAATGGCTCTACCATCGATGAGGGTAGCTAGGTTAGCATAATCCTGCATTCTTTGTCGGAGAGCTTCCTGCACTTTGTTAGTAATGTGATTCTTAACAAAGTGAATATAACCTTACACCTCTCCTCAACAAGTTGCAAACCTACCAATCTTTGCTGAAAAGTAAGGAGAGAAAGAAAGGTGAGGCAAATGTTGCTTCATCCTCCAGGACGTTCCATAGAGGTTTGACCTCAGGAACGAAGTCTGCACCTTCTACTTCTAACTCTGCAAAGGGGAAGAAGAAGAAAGGTGGGAAAAGGGAAGGCGCCTACTAACCCACCGTCTGTCGTCCCAAGGAGGCGTCCACCGGTTGAAAAAGGAAAGTGTTTCTACTGCAACCAAGATAGTCACTGGAAGAGGAACTGTCCTTGCTATCTAATAGAGAAGAAAACAACCAAGGCTAAGGCCAAGGCAGATAAAGGTAAATATGATTTACTTGTACTTGAAACTTGGTTAGTGGAGAATGATTATTATGCCTAGATAATTGATTCAGGCGCCACTAACCACGTTTGTTCTTCTTTTCAGGGGATTAGATCCCGACGACAACTGGAGGTTGGTGAGATGATGATGCGAGTAGGCATCGGGCACGTCGTCTCAGCTGTGGCAGTGAGAGGGCTTCAGTTAGCTTTACATAATAGGTTTCTAGTTTTGAATGATGTATATATTGTTCCCGAACTTAAGAGGAACCTAATTTTTGTAAAGTGTTTATTGCAATGTAAATAACTATCTCTTTAATATGGATAAAGCGTTTAGTCATAAAGATGGTGTTATTATTTGTATAGGAAATCTGGAATCTAATTTATATGTGCTAAGGCCGTTAGCCATTAATTCCCTTCATAACAAAGAATTGTTTAAAACTGTCGTAACTCAAACAAAACGTCGATGTATTTCTACAAAAGAAAATGCCCATCTTTGGCATCTTCGTTTAGGGCACATCAATCTCAATACAATTGAGAGATTGGTGAAGAATAGACTTCTAAGTGAGTTAGAAGAAAATTATTTACCAGTGTGCGAGTCTTGCCTTGAAGGTAAGATGACTAAACGACCTTTTACTGAAAAAGATTATAGAGCCAAGGAGCCTCTTGAGTTAGTGCATTCTGACCTTTGTGGTCCTATGAATGTGCGAGCCCGAGGTGGCTATGAGTATTTTATCAGTTTTACTGATGATTACTCCATGTACGAGTATATCTTATGCAACGGAAGTTTGAATCCTTTGAAAAATTCAAAGAGTTCAAGGCTGAAGTTGAAAACGCATTGGATAGACGGATTAAAACACTTCGATCGGATCGAGGTGGAGAGTTTTTGGAATCAACATTCCAGGACTATTTGATAGAACATGGAATCGTTTTCTAACTCTCAGCATCGGGTACACCTCAACAAAATGGTGTAGCGGAGAGGAGAAATAGGACCTGTTGGACATGATTCGCTCAATGATGAGTTACACTTCCTTACCGGACTCATTTTGGGGTTTCGCAGTGGAGACTGCAGTATACATACTCAACCGTGTTCCCTCCAAGAGTGTTGCGAGAACACCTCTGGAGTTGTGAAACGAGCGTAAAGCTAGTTTATGTCACTTTCGCATTTGGGGTTGCCCTGCACATGTGCTTGAGGCTAATCCCAAGAAGTTGGAACCACAGTCGAGATTATGCCTCTTTGTAGGCTACCTGAAAGGTACACGAGGGGGTTATTTTTATGATCCGTCGGAAAATAGGGTATTTGTTTCCACGGATGCTACTTTCTTGTAGAATGATCATATAAGGGAGATAGTCCACGAACTAAAGTCGTGTTGCGTGAGCTTTCCAATGAAACTACTGAAACTTCAAAAAGAGTTGTTGCTGTCTCTTATACACATCTAGATGTGTATAAGAGACAGAGGGAGGATAGTCCACGAAGTAAAGTCGTGTTGCGTGAGCTTTCCAATGAAACTACTGAAACTTCAAAAAGAGTTGTTGAAGAGCCTACTACATCCACAAGAGTTGTTGATGGGAGTTCATCTAGTAGGTCGGTTCGACCTCAAGAGTTGAGGGAATCTCGACGTAGTGGAAGGGTTGCGAACCCGTCCATTCTCTATCTGGATTTAACGAAAATTCTTGCTATGGTAGCAGATGGCGACATTGAGGATTCGTTGTCTTATCAGAAGGCACTGGAGGATGTAGACCGGGATGAATAGGTCAAGGCCATGGATCTCGAGATGGAGTCGATGTACTTCAACTCAGTATGGGATCTTATAGATCGGCCTGATGTGGTAAGACCTATAGGTTCTAAATGGATCTACAAGCATAAACGGGGTGCTGATGGGAAGGTATAGATCTTTAAGACTCGACTTATGGCAAAGAGTTATACCCAGGTAGAGGGAGTCGACTATGAGAAGATTTTCTCGCCTGTTGCCATGTTAAAGTCAATCCGCATCCTTCTGTCCATTGCAACTGATTATAATTATGAGATCTAGCAAATGGATGTCAAGACGACCTTTCTAAATGGCAATCTTAAAGAGACCATTTACGTGGTGCAACCCGAGGGATTCATAGCCCAAGGTCAAGAGAAAAAAGTTTGCAAGCTGAATCAATCCATTTATGGGCTGAAACATGCGTCTCGATCTTAGAACATACGATTTGATACTGCGATCAAGTCGTATGGCTTTGACCAAAACGTTGATGAATCTTGTGTCTACAAGAAGATCATCAATGCTTCAGTAGTCTTCTTAGTGTTGTATGTAGATGATATACTACTCATTGGGAATGATGTAGGCTTACTGACTGCAGTAAAAACTGGCTAGCGTCTCAATTCCAAATGAAAGATTTGGGAGAGGCTTAGTTTGTTCTAGGTATATAGATCTTTCGGGATCGTAAGAAGAAAGTGCTAGCACTGTCTCAGGCATCCTACATTGACAAGATGTTGGTCAAGTACTCGATGCAGGATTCCAAGAGGGGCCTACTGCCGTTCAGGCATGGAGTTATTTTATCTAAAGAACATTTGTCCTAAAGACGCCTCAAGAGGTTGATGAATGAGGCGGGTTCCATAATGTTCTGTCCGTTGGCAGTTGTTGTCGCGAGCTTACTCCCAGACATCTGCTATCACTTGGGGCATAGTCAGTAGTACAGTCTAAACCCAAGCCAGGGTCACGTTAGACCGCAAATGAAGAACATCACTCAATAATCTTCGGAGAACAAGGGACTAATGTTTCGTTATGATGTTCTATAGGGATTTTTGATCCTTACTGAAGTATAATCCCGACGGATACATAACTTACACACTAAGAGATAAGGATCTCTCGCAAGTCCATATCAAGTCAATTCTTTACTCTATAGTGTGTGAGACAATTTACTTAATGCCCCGTTTACGAAAGAACTCTTCCACGGCGTACTATGTGTATTGGAGGGTACCTATGAGATGGGTCTCACAGGATCGCCGCTGATAGGACAGGCAAGTGGGGAGAGTTATTCCTGGGAATGTAACGGTTTTTTAGATGCCCTAGTTATTATTGTTTGTCTAGTTTATAGCACTCTCACTTTGCTTTAGGAAAGGAAAGTGGAGATTAGTTGTGGATTGATCGCCCTTTAAAGTTCTATGTCATGTAAGTTTGTAAACAGTTTGTACAAACGCTTGTATTGTATGAATATTATATAATTTACTCCACATCTTGTTTTTTGCTTAGTTGCATTTTTATTGAATTTAACACAAAACCAATAAAAACAAAATCCTTGGTTACTAAATATTAACCTAAGCAGAATGTGGTGACATACAAGTGGATCATGTTTTGAGTGATAACCAAAAAGGCTTGTAGTATATGATACAGGACGGAACCTTATCCTGGAACGCTACGGATCGGCCTCCCTTGTGGAATGGTCACAAGTGTTGTGACTTTTCACAGATGGCCTGATCCTGATCATTCGTGTAGGGGACATGCAAGCGAGGGCATCCTATACAAAGAGTTTGTATAAGACCTGACCACGAAGTGTTAACGTCTTGTTATATAACACCTTTCATGACAGAGACTTCACTTTACTAGGATGACCATAGGTAACATGACCTCAATCCTAAGTGAGTTGGGAACTCCTGCCATTGAGGGCGGTCCTTTGATTTGTATGGGTGCGAGTGGCCAGGTCGCCAATTAAAATCTACCATTTTGGGGATTCGTCTGATTTGGGAGCTGGGAACTCAGCTACACAAGATGGAATTCACTCCTTCTTCAAAGCAGAGGTAAGTAGATAGACGCTTCCTTAAGGGCTAATTCTAGGGCTTGAATGATATGGCGCCACACATCTTCTCTTGGCCCGAGAGGTGTTCACTCATAGTTGGACTAAGTTGTATTGTTCATTAGAGGAATCAATGGTACTTAAGGAGTGAGATGTAATTATAGGGAAAAAACGGTAAATTGGCCCAGTTGTATTTACGAGCATCTGTGAAGGGTCATTGTACTCATGATTAGTAATATCCGATGGACATAGAAATAAATCTGTGGTAAGAAGAGTTCAGTTGTTGGTCTTTAGCGGAATGCCTGACAGTTAACGGATGGTGGATCTCGTGGCTAAAGAGTTTAGTCAGCTATTCACGTACCGTTGGAGCTTCGAGCCATAGGTCTATTAGGTCCCCTGGGTAGCTTGGATAAAGTCAAGAATCAGTGTTTGGGTCAGTTTGAAATGTTCAAATTGACAAGAGGGAGTTCGGTTATATATGATATAATTGAACTGGTTGATTATATATGATCTAATTGACTAAATGTATGAGATACATTATTTTGGAGGAATTTAGATATAAATATGATTTATATCATGTGGAGGAGATATTACTGTAGTAGATATATGATATCAAACTATAGGATAAGAATATAATATGATTATATTCATTAATTATTAAATTGGTTAATTATATGATAATTGGCCTAAAACTTCTCTCGGACGTGCGTTAGTGGGAGAATCTGAAGTCGATTATTGTAATCGAAGAATAAAATGAAAATTTGTTTCATTTTGTAAAAAGTTCGAAAAGATCGCAATCGGTGTGAAAATGTAACGATCGCATAGCTTGAGAACCTATACGATAGTTGTTCATTGTCTAAACGATCGCACACCAGCGCCTAAACGATCACCCGTCTTTCCCTAAATGATCGCTTAGCTTTCCTAAATGATTGCATCACGTGCCGAGTTTTCTAAACGACCATCTACCTTTTGTTAAACGATTACTTAGTAAAACCTACACGATTGTGTAGCTTCTTATAAACGATAAGCACTCTTGGTATACGATAGCTTCTCTCTCACTTGCTTATCGTCTACACGATCTGCTTTTCCTCCTACCTCTACCAAATTCACCAAAGACCACGCTTTGGATTCTCACTCCGAGAATACCAAGGGCTTCATTTGGTGGTGTCGTCCCTACTGCTGTTCACTCGTTCTTGACTGTTCGTGTTGCTGTCGTTCGTGTAGACGATCGTGCTTCTGCAACCAACTTGTTTGCTAGGAGATAGAGTTCGCGTAGAAGTCTTCTGCTGCATCTGAGTTCAAAGTTTGAAGAGGGTCTTCAACTAGTATGAGAACTCTTTCCCTTGTATTTTAGTGTTCAAAGCATGTCATTAATTAGTGTAAAATACATAACTGTTTGATAGAATGTATGTGTTGTATTTCGATTACAATGAAATCAGAAAGATCCATATGCGCTCATGGATGTTCTTCATTAAGAGTTCCTTCACTTCCATCAATCTTCCATCCGCTTTTGCAGTAAGAAGGTTGCAAGATTTGCCTTCCTATCTTCGAGGCACCGCATTACTTTAAAACACTTCTCTATTTTGTTGATCCACACCTTAGCATCAGCAGGGTCCTTTGTTCCTTAAAAAATAGTAGCTCCCAACGACCTTAGACGTTCTATCCCATACTTTTTCTCGGGGTCTAGTTGTATGGCTCCTATGCTTTCATGCAATCATTTAGTGAACCTATTTAATAATTGTTCTTCTTCCCTAGCTCTTTCTTGAGGATGACTGGATTCACTTTCACTCTCTTCTTCTGACATACTAGTGTTGGGTTGGTTTCATCGTTTCCCACTTTTCATCTTAGTTGTCTACAAATAGCCAAATATTGGTTAAGTAAAAGCCTAACAGTCTCGAAGACTTACAACACATTAGTTACACAAGATTTCTATTATTTATTCACAAGATTGATTATTTACAGATCTAAGCTTATTTACACTAATCACATTACTTACATTCTTTCTCGATTTCTTAGTTCTTTTTTCTGATTATGCATAATCTCTGAGGGTTAATCTCTAGAAAATAACTTCTTTAGAAGGCTTTTCATCTTCCCTCCAAGGACATTCCCCTTGTGCGTGTTCCGATTGCTGGCAGAACAGGAAGAATTTACGGGAATCTTCAACACAATCCCCATATGAAAATTTATCGTCAAATTTTATTATTATTCTGTGTGGGATGTTAGTTTCGGTACTTCGAACAGAGCCAACTGACTGACTCGAACTTCTGGATATATGGGTCCTCTTTATCTCTCTATAATATGTCATCTCCAGCATAAACCTTTTAGTTCTGCTGCCTACGGGTGCAGCTAGTTGTATTTGGTTTTCCCTCAAAACCTATTCCTATGTTTCTCTATTTTTCCTCTGATAGTACGAATAATTTTTCCTAATATGGTCATGTTTACCATAACCAAAATAGATATCGGTCTCCATCAAGCATGGACCTTTATGATTTTTCCCACACTTCGGACATCCAGGTTCTTTATTGGATTCTGATAAATTTATTCCCGTACTAATGATCTGGTGTCCCAAATCAATATCTAAGTAAGGACTATTTATCTCGATGTTTCCTCTATTTCCTCTAGAGTCAGTATTGCAAGTAGCATCACTCGTTCTGGATTCCTGCCACCACCAGGGTCTGCTACTTGGATACATTTCTTACATTGAAAGTCATTTTAAGTTATTTACTAAACTTTAGCTAACTCTTTCTATTCCTCTAGGGCTTCCTGTAACCCTTTTTCCCAAGCTTGCTATGAGCTAGCCAAAACCTACTAAGTTTTATTCTTAGGGTATTTCCAAAATATGCCCTGATACCAACTTGTCACACCCCCTCCCGAGCCTTGTCTCCCAGACCCGGAAAGAAACATGAAGACAGTTGATACCACCCCTGTAATTCCAACAGCCCAACTTCATACCATTCCACAAATAGCTAGTAAATGAGAACTTAATTAATTTTTATGAACAATTACAAGGTTTGTACTATAATACAATATTAGCTTTAACAATCCTAATGACTTTCAAAGATAACCCTAATCCAAGTCCTGCACTATGAGAGAATAGCAGTTCCAGACTTTGGGTGGCTTTTCTCAGAACGTTCCACTTTCCGCTACCTAGGGGGAGGGAAGTAAAACATTGGAAATGTGAGCTAGAAAGCCTAGTGAATGGTACCTTTCAAAAATGAAAACAAGTTTGATTTAAGGAACACATTTGTGGGAAAACAATTTTCATACGAAGATAATCATCACAACAAATATGCAACCCTTCCAGCCTGGTAACTGGATAACACTGGCATGATCATGTTCCCTTGGGTATTCCCGTGAATTCCCTATATGAATGATGTGGAAACAATTCCAATATCGTTATAGTCCGTCGAATGTGCACATGTCAATATTATCCCACTAGACGTGTTGTAGGCATGCTAACAATTCCCTAGGGTACAATCCCAGTTTCCAATGCAAGTCACAACAAGCAAAATATCATGAATTTAATAACCAATAAAATCCAGAAAACATACTTCCTGATCATGCCAATCTCCAGACTTTACACATATATATAATGATATATATATATATATTATATATATGTATATATATATATATATAACTCAACATAATAAAATAACAAAAACCACTCACAGTTCTCTTGTTTATCCTTCAAGATTTTGCCTAGCACAACTTTTGGCTCGGGTTTCCTTGAATTTCACTTCTTTTTAAGAAATCCCAAATTAGTCCAAAAATTCTTCCAATAATTCTATTTTAATCCAAAAATAACTTAAAGGTAAAATAACCAGCTTACCCTTTAAAAATATCAAAATAGACCTAACTATCCAAGAAAACAGCCCTTGGAGGTTATTTGGTGGGCTGATGAGCGTTGGGGACTGCCAGAGGGTGTTGACAGGTGCAGTTGGGCGTTACTGGGTGTCAGGCATCATACAGGTGGGCAAGGACGCAGCGTTGGGTTAAGCGTGCACCAGGGCGATCGCACGTGCAAGGCTGACGGTGGGATGCACACAAGCGTGCGCTAAGGCGATCAACCGAGCGGTCGAGCATGCGCTAGGCGTCTGCACGCCTTGAGTTAGGTGTTCGCGCATACCTGGCGTCAAGTGTCTGCGCACTAGCGATAATGCATGGGCAGGGTTGGGCGATGGGGCTATTGGCCGCGTGCGTGCAGGCATGAGCGACAAGTGATGGGTGTTGCGTTGTGCTATGCATTCGTCTGGGCTTTCAGCCTTCCAACGTCGATTCCTCTTTCCTCATAACTTCGACTCAAACGGCAGCCCAAAACAAAATTATAAAGGTTTTTTTCAAGCTAATGAAGTGTTCATTAGTTTAAAAGGTATTAAAATATGTTTTTTAAAACTAAAAAATAACTTATATATGCTAAAACCAACTGAGGCAAAAGCTTTTCTGAATATAGAGATGTTTAAAACAGTTGAAACTCAAATTAAAAGGCGGAAAGTTTCTTCTAATGCCTATCTTTGGCACTTAAGACTTGACCACATTAATCTCAATATGATCGAGAGATTGGTTAAGAGTGGAGTCCTAAATCAGTTAGAAGACAACTCTCTACCATCGTGTGAGTCTTGTCTTGAAGGTAAGATGACAAAAAAATCTTTTAAGAGAAAAGGTCTTAGAGCAAAAGAACCCTTAGAGCTCGTACATTCAGACCTCTGTGGTCCGATGAATGTCAAAGCTCGCGGAGAGTATGAATATTTCATCAGTTTTATTAATGATTGGTCTAGATATGGCTATATTTACCTAATGCATCATAAGTTTAAAACTCTTGAAAAGTTCAAGGAGTATAAGGCAGAGGTTGAGAACCAATTAGGTAAAAAGATTAAAACACTTCAATCAGATCGAGGTGGGAGTATATGGACTTGAAATCTCAAGACTATTTAATAGAACCCAAAATTCAGTCTCAACTCATAGCACCGGGTACATTTCAACAGAATGGTGTAGCAGAAAGGAGAAATAAAATCCTGTTGGACATGGTTCGTTCAATGATGAGTTATGCTCAGTTGCCTAATTCATTTTGGGGGCATGCAGTAAAGACTGTTGTTTACATTTTGAATATAATTCGTTTAAAAGTGTTTCTGAAACACCGTACGAGTTATGGAGAGGGTGTAAAGGTAGCTTACGCCACTTCAGAATTTGGGGATGCTCAGCACATGTGTTGGTGCAAAACCCGAAGAAACTGGAACGACATTCTAAGTATGCCTTTTTGTATGATACCCGAAAGAAACAAAAGGTGGTTTGATTTATGATCCTCAAGAAGATAAAGTATTTGTATCGATAAATTCTATATTCTTAGAGGAGAACCAAGTAAGAAATCATCAACCTCACAATAAACTAGTATTGAGTGAAATGACCAAAGAAGTTATAGATAGATCAACAAAGGTTGTTGATCAGACTGGCCCTTCAACAAGAGTTGTTGACGAAACTGGTCCATCACATCCTTCTTAAGAGTTAAGAGTGCCTCAATATAGTGGGTGGGTTGTTCAACAGCCTGACGTTACATGGGTTTGACAGAAACTCAGGTCGTTATACCTGATGATGGCTTGGAGGATCCATTGACCTTTAAACAGGCAATGGAAGATGTTGAACGAGACTAATGGATAAAAGCCATGGACCTCGAAATGGAGTCTATGTACTTCAATTCAGTCTAGGAACTTATAAATCAACTAGATGAGGTAAAACCTATTGGTTCAAATGGATCTACAAGAGAAAACGAGACCAAGCTGGTAAGGTATAGATCTACAAAGCTAGATTCTTGGCAAAAGAATTTACCCAAAGAAAGGGGATAGACTATGAAGAAACCTTCTTTCCAGTTACCATGATTAAGTTTATTAGAACACTCTTATCTATTGCTACCTTTTATGATTATGAAATATGGAAAATGGATGTCAAGATAGCCTTTCTAAATGGCTATCTTGACAAACAGAGGGGTCATTGAACAAGGTCAAGATCAAAAGGTTTGCAAACTTAAAAGATCCATTTATAAATTGAAACAAGTATCTCGATCCTGGAATATAAGATTTGATACTGCGACAAATCTTATGACTTTGAACAGAACGTTGACAAATCTTGTGTATACAATAAAGTTGTTAACGAGACTGTAGCTTTTTTGGTATTATATGTTGATGATATCATTGGAAATGAGGTAGGATTCGTATTTCCATTAAGGGTTGGCTAGCATCGCAATTTCAAATGAAAGATTTGGGAGATGCACAGTATCTTCTTGGAATCCAAATAGTTTGAAATCGTAAGAACAGAATGCTAGCCTTATCTCAAGCATCTTATATTGACAAGATGTTGTCCAGATATAAGATGCAAAATTACAAGAAATGTTTGCTACCTTTCAGATATGGAATTAATTTGTCTAAGAAATAGGTTGAGGCAATGAAACAAATTCCTTATGCATCCACATTTGGGAGTTTGATTTATGTCATGCTATATACACACCCAGACATATGCTATGTAGTTGGAAGAGCCAACAAATATCAGCCCAATCCAGGATATGATCATTGGACTGTCATTAAAAACATCCTTAGGTATCTTTGGAGAATGAGGAACTATAGGCTTGTGTATGGTGCTAAGAATCTGATCCTTACAAGATACGTTGATTCTGATTTTTAAACTGATGTGGATTCTAGAAAATCTACTTCAGGATTAGTAATCACTCTAAATGAAGGTGTTGTAGTATAGAGGAGTATAAAGCAAAGTTGTATTGCTTACTCCACCATGAAAACGGAGTATGTAGCTACAAGTGAAGCAGAAAAAGAAGCAGTATGACTAAGGAAGTTCTTGACCAATTTGGAAGTAGTTCTAGACTATGAAGCACAGACACAGATATGGCTACACGATACGGATATGATTGAATACGACGATTCTTCAATTTCTAAAAAACTATGATACGGATACATCTAACGATGCATCATTTTTTATATATATTTTTTAATATATATATTTCTAAAAAATGAGGATACTGATACGTTGAAGATACATTTTTTTCTTTAAAAAAATCTAGGATATAGATAAATTTAGCATACAAGTTAATAATAATAGCACAAAATAGAATACAAACACTGAAATACAAAACAAAAAAAGTAACATCTAAGATGTTGAAGTACAATAGTTAATAAAATGCAAAAGAAAAGTGACTCATATTGCAAAGAAGAAGAAGAAGAATATTAGAGAGAGAAGTACGAAGATAAACGAATAACTTATTGTTGAAGATATCCAAATGGTTTATATTTTGGTGAACTTTGTGGAACTCAAATGTGAAGATGGAGATTAGATGATTCTAGTCTAGGGTTTGGTTCGTTATTTATTTATTTTTCTTTTAGTTTCGAACTCGAGTAGTGAGCTTTTTAAATAGGTTGCCTAATTTTAGATTGGAAAAGGTTAGATGAGTTATTTGTCTTTTTTCTTAAAAAAAAGTACACATAGAAATAGACACGTCAAATCACATATCAAATACGTATCTGAAAAGTATCTGAAAGTATAGATATATCAAATGCGTGTCAGATACATATTTGGAAAGTATCTGGAAGTATCAGTATCTGATACGTGTCTGATACTGATTCTTTGCCTCACATGAAATATCTGTGCTTCATAGGTTCCAGATATACATTTATCTATCACCCTCTATTGTGATAACAGTGAAGCAATTGCAAATTCCAAAGAATTGAGGACCCATAAGCGCGAGAAGCACATTGAGCACAAATTTCATCTCATTAGGGAGATAGTACACCGAAGAGACGTGATCGTCATGCAGATAACCTCATAAGACAATTTAGCTGGTTCGTTTACTAAGGCTCTTATGGCTATAATGTACGAAGATCACCTAATCGGACTAGAACTACGATATTCATAAATCTAGGGCAAGTGGGAGAATTCATGGGTATCTGATGCGCTAGTTTATTGTATTTATATTTATTCTCTCATACTCAGCATTGTATATATTTGTATATATATATGCCCACTGAAGTGTTAGTCCAAGTGAAGTTTGTTGGGTTATATGGCCTAAAATTCACAGTTTGTAATCTTTAAACTTGTTCTATTTGCAATAAAGATGTTGTTGAGGTTTATTCAGTAAAATTATTATTGAATTTGTAAATTACACTTGTAAAAGCCTAAATTCAATAAACTGATGAACCCTGGCTATAACATGAATACTTGAACTTTATATAGAGATATAAAAGTGGATTAAAGAATATAGCCAAAACGGTCTATAAGTATAGGGACAGGGTTGGGTACCCTATCTTAGAAACACTATAGATGTGACTCACTTTGTATTTGATATAGATGATGTGATTCTGAATCTTTCATGTAAAGACATGCGAGTGGGGGCATCCTATGCAAAAGATGTTTACATAAGACCGGACCACGAAATAATCACTTTTCTTTATAAGGAGCAAGATGTATTATAGGGTAAAATGGTAATTTTGACTCATTTATAAATACAAACAACCTGTGAATGATCGACTTATTATTTTATTAAATAAATAATTTGTATTTACTAATTACAAACTACAAGCTCTATGAGATTTATGACATTAAATCTAATAATTTTGATAAGTGAATGTATAGGAGGATTGTACACATTTCTACCATAGAGATAAAATCAATATGGGCAAATATGACCAGTCTTACCGCAATAATGACATACCCATTTTTTCTTTGGACTACTAATTACAAGATATGATATCGACCTTGTGTCTTTTGACTCACTTTCAGACATGTGAGTATTTGAGCTGGAACAAAAATAGTTTGGGAGGAGGATTCAATTTTAGAGCTAGATTTCCCATATTGACTAAACCCAATGCCCTTTTTATCAAATACTTACTTCCCTGTGATAAGAATCTTGTTGAGATCATCAGTACTAAATTTTATCATGCATACTGACTTAGACATTTACTCCAGTTGCTGCTTCAAAGTTCTCAACTCATTCATCAATTCAGAGATGGTGCTTAAGACGGTGGTTGTCATCAATTAGTTTTTGAATTCGATCTTTCTATTGATCCAAAACTTGTAGCTTTTTCTCCCACTTTTCATAAACTTCTTCAATAGTGTTTCCGATCTAAGACACAATGTGATTAAATTCACTGTAGATTTCATTCAACTTCATGTTTGAAACATTTGGTTCTACAAAGTCATTTAAAGTAACACATCCAATCAGAGCACGAATCTTATCATCCGACTCACTACTTGTATCTGACTCATCATCTGATAACGTAGCCAAATACCCTTTATTTTGTCTTCTAAGATAATTAGGATATTCAACTTGGAAATGGCCAAACCCTTTACATTCTCTACATTTGAAATTTCGTTCCCTGCCATTTTGAGTATTACTCATTCCTCGTTCACCTTCTATTTTTCTGCTAGATGGTCTAGAATGTTTAGGCATGATAGAGTTCTTGTTATTGTTGTCTTTGACATATGATGAGTTAAAACTTCTAGGTTGTCTGTTCAAACGTTTTACAACTTTGTTAAATTGTTTTGTTAACAAGGAATGTGTGTCAGATTTTCTTCAATATCTTTCCCTTTATTTTAAGATGAGTCTTCATTAGAAATCGACTGCAACGCTAAACCTTTACCTTTCTTTTCAGTTTTTTCATCAAATGTCAGTTCAAAGGTGCACAAGGATCCGAACAGCTCATCCACCTTCATAGTGGCAATATCATTAGCATCTTCAATGGTTGTCACTTTCATGTCAAATCGTTTTGGTAAAGAACAAGGGATCTTTTGAACTAATTTTTCTTCAGATATTTTCTTACCGAGAGTAAAGGATTCATTAGCAATATCTAGGATACAAACATTAAAACTAGCTATTGTTTCTTCATCCAACATCTTAAGATTCAAATTTTGAAGTTAGGATCTGCAAACAAGACATTTTCACTGTAGAAGTCCCTCATGAGCCACCTCCAAGATCTCCCAAGCCTCTTTAGTAGAAACACACGTGTTAATGAAATGAAAAATGTTCTTGTCAACTCCATTAAAGATAGCATTTAGAGCACAAGATTTTCCAAGTGAGGCCCCATCTTCAGTGTCAAACCAGATCTTTTGGAGTTTAAGAGAAACTTTACCATCTTTATTAGTAAGTTGAGGATGAGTCCATCCAGATACAACTGCTTTTCAAGTTTTACTGTTAATAGACTTAAGAAAGGCTGTCATTCTGGCTTTTCAGTATGAGTAGTTAGTTTTATCTAGCATCGGGGGTGGTCTAGTAGTAAATTCACCTTCTCTGATTGGTTCCATCTATGATTCCAACAAGTGTGTTGTCTATGGATCCCTTGTGATACCAATTGAAAAATGAATAAGATATATCTAAGAGACTATCTTCAGACTCAATGTTATAAACACAAAAGCTAACACAACGAAAAGGAGAGAAGAGAGGTAACATACATAATTGTTAAACCAGTTCGGTGTAAATTCACCTACATCTAGGGGGCTAGGTGTCCAACTAAAGAATAGTTCCACTAATATTGAAAAGTTTACAGAGAAACAACTTATCTGACAGATAGACTATCTTGTTTCGTAATAAATTAACAAATGCACTGTTGAGGCTCCCTATAAACTTGGTATTCTTTATCTCAAGATCTCTCAATGCCCAGGCTCCCCCTGAACTCAAAGCTTCTTGCTTAACTAATCTTGCCTGTTTAGGCTCCCCCTAAATGTAATACTTCTTTTCAAGATGCACACACGAATTGTCACATCAAAGGAAAAACCCAGAAAGGTTCGTTCTTCACTTTATGACCTAACCTCGATATACAATCTTCCACCTTGGAGCCATATAAATATCAATCCCAAAAAAGGCAAAGATATGCCAAAAATCTACCAATCTGTCACGTCAGACGAGGAAGGAAAGAACCTCAATGCTAGAAAGGCAATAATATGAAAATGCCAAAACAACCAACATACTAAACATAATATGTTCAAGAAAAGTACCAACACCAATAAAGGAAAATTTACCAACCAACCATCTGCAGTAACATTCCGTAATTAAATATGCTTTTGTTTTTGTTCTTTTTGTTATGTGCTTTTTTACTTTTGTCTCTCTTTTTTTGTGTTTAAAAATCGGAGCTCGGTTGCCATGGTCCTTTTGCAAAAACACATTAATTCTCTTATTTATTAAGGTAGTATTGTCCACTTCTTTATCTATTTTATTTGTCCTTTCTGCAAGCCTTGGTAGTTTATTCATTGAGAAAAATATATGTTATTCTAAGCATAGAGTCGAGTTTTCTTATTGTTGAGCCATGAACATTAATTATGTGATTTTAGAGTAGACTTTTTTTTAATTTTTTTTCCATTTTTTAGCATGATTTTTGTGACGATTTGTTGTTGCACTGCTTGTGATTAGGACAACCTAAGATGTGTTCTGGATGTGTGATTATTTATAATTGTTGAGATACAAGAAACATTCTTATGGTTTGAGTTAAATTTAAACTTATCTTTAAATCCCTTGCATTTTTAGAACACATAATCCTCTGTTTATGGTTATGAAGGCTTAGAATAAGGTTATATGATTTAGATGTTCGTTGTCACTTCAAGGCTTATAAATCTAATTTGAAAGCCAACATGCAAGAGGTAAGTAATGTAAAAGTTATGAGAAAATGCACGTGTATTTGCCTTTTATAATGTTGCTTAACATAGTAAAATTGCAATTAAAGCTAAGGGCAAAAGAGCTACTTTTGTTGTGTCAGGGGTGCCTGTGAATAAAAATGTCATGGATAGGTCTTTGCCAGAGATGTATGAAAGTTATTGTCCACAACTTAAAGAAAAAATCAAGTTTTGGGAAGGTGATCTACCTATTTCATGTACCCTATGGGTATATTAGCTTCTTGAGTATGAGGAAGCTTTAATGAACTTCTTAAGGCCAGAGTAGGTGAGAAATGAGTTGAGAGTTGTATAAAATTGTTATGGGATTATGATGACTAAAATAGGACATGCTATGCACACAAACAAGCAATGAAAATGAAGATTTAATTGAAATTTCTTGATGATCATTTTGTTCAATCGTTTTCTTCTTTTGTGAATAGTCTGTTATTTAGAGCATTGAGGTTCAATTAAGTCACTAGTGTGCAACTAATGAATCATAGGATGATCTAGTTCTACCTTGCTCGAGGACTAACAAGATTTAAGTTTGAGGACACTTGGTAGCTCTTAAAATGTGCTTATTTAGTGCTAGTTCAGTTACCTTTACACTCTTAATTATTTGTCCATATTAAAGGGATCGAGCATTTGGAGCTAACTGGAGCATTCTAGAAAATTGAAGGCAAAAAAAGAAGCTTTTCGGCAAAAATTTGAGCAACTAAGTCAAGAGAAGCTAAACTGCAGACACTTGAAAGGATAGTGTCTCAACCCTGTGAAATTAATTGTTTTGGTTTGGTCAAGTTGGCCATAGAATATTGGTATTGGAAATACAAACAAAAACTTTAACAAAAAGCAACCAATTTTAACAATTATGTAACCTAAAAGTTTAATTTGAAAAATTAGTCTTACCTGGTAATCATTTGGTTTTTGGTTTTTTCAGTTTTTCAAAATTAAGCCTACAAGTACCTCTTCCACCTTTAAATATCTTGTTTTCTTATCTATTTTTTACTCATATTTTAAAACACCAAGCCAAAATTTGAAAACTAGAAAAATTAGTTTTTATTTTTGAAATGTGGCTAAGAATTTAACTCTTTTATTCAAGAAATAACCATTGTACGAAAATGTAAGGAAATAAGCTTAATTTTAAAAACAAAAAACAAAATGGCTATACCTAAATGTTTAGGGGTCGAATTTCTACAAGTTTGCAAGTTTGGAAGTCAAATTTTAACAATTATATAAGTCTTAGAGTTCAATATTTTCCATTAAATGTTTACGAATCCAACTATACAAGCTCGAGGGTCCATCTAACACTTGTATAAGTTTGAGAGATCCATTTTTACAATTGAAAGTTTGAGAGTGTAATCGCAACTACCATCATACTTCAGAGGTTGTTGAAGGAGAAATTTTGGACTAGTCACAAATTGCTACGTCATTTATCAAATTAATGACAAATTCATCATCTAATTTGGGACTAATTAGAAAATTGACATGTGTCCTGAATTAGAATTCAAGACATAAATTAACGAATCCTGAGGATGCCATGCATTTTTGTCATAACCGTTAGATTGAATCAAATAATTTGATCCAATTTGATACTATTTTTTGGGCTAAATTCCGATTGAGCCCAAAAATAGGCCTAATTTGACCTAAATGTCAAATAAAGTCCAAATCCAATCAGTTGGGTCCAAGGGTCAGGTCCATGGACCAACCAAACCCAAGCCCACAAAGGCCACCTGAGAACTCTATAAATAGATTAGTTCTTTTCATTTGTGGGGGCCAATAATTCTACACTCCAGAGAGACTAGAGGAAATTCTCTATAATCAAAAGATTCCTTGGCTCCCGAAGACTGAACCACTCCTTGAAGCTCAAGCTCTGAAGATACAAAGATTCTTTCAGAACTTCAAACTTTAAGAATATCACATGCTTTGCTTCCTTAAGTCAAGGGTACGCATTCAATTGAGATAGAATCAGAGGATCAAGTACTACAGATCGAACCACATCACATCAAATCAACACAAACATAAGTTTAACTCCACGAAATAAATTTCTCAGGAAATCTCGTATAAATAAGTTGGCACTCTCAGTGGGACCTCTCTACCCCTTATCTCTCTATCAACATTCAAACAAATCGATGGCACTAAAGAAATTTGCATCCAAGATAACTATTGCAAGCGACTTCTATACGGGACCTACTACTGCAGTCGTCTAAATGAGGTTATGTAGGAGTAAGAGCAAGGTTCCATCATCGCACTTAACATCTTAAAATAGATGATAGGTCCCCTAAAGGTGGGATTGTCATCAAGGAAAATTCTTTGTTTTACAACTCTACTTGTACCTCCAGTAAGTCCAAGAAGGAATCACATCCAGATGTAATGTTTGTCAGGATGGCGGATGTAACAGTCGAGGTGGTCATGGCAGAGATGGAAAGAAAGATAAATTTCTTGATGAAAGTTGTAAAGGAGTGAGATCATGAAATTGCTGCCTTAAGAGATCAGATGCAAGCTTGTGAAATCGTTGAGTCGAGCCAAACTTCTACTTTCAAAGCCAATCACAAAAGGAAGACTGTGTTACAAGAAAATCAGCCAGAGTAAAATCAACTTTTGTTGCCTCATTGTCGGTCCAACAACTGCAAGATATGATCACCAACTCAATTAGAGCTCAGTATGAAGGCCCATCTCAGACTTCTTTTATGTAATCCAAGTCGTACACTAAGAAAATTGACAACATGAGGATACTCGTTGGGTACCAACTCCTCAAGTTCCAGCAATTTGATGGAAAGGACAACCCGAAGCAGCACTTACCCAATTTATTGAAACATGTGAGAACATGGGAACTAGAGGAGATTTGCTAGTCAAGAAGTTTGTTCGAACTCTGAAGGAAAATGCTTTTAACTGGTACACTGATCTAGAGCCTAAGGTGATCGACAGTTGGGAGCAACTTGAAAGATAGTTCTTGAATTGCTTTTACAGCACTAGACGTACTGTTAGTATGATGGAGTAAACGATCGCCAAGTAGAGAAAGAGAGAGTTGGTCATTGACTATATCAACCGGTGGAGAGCCCTAAGTCTTCACTTCAAAGACAGGCTCACCAAATTTGTCTGCTGTGGAGATGTGCACCCAAGACATAAAGTGGGGACTCCTCTACATTCTGCAGGGGATAAAACCCAAGACATTTGAAGAGTTGGCAACCCACGCTCACGATATGGAGCTGAGCATTGCTAATAAAGGAAATAAGGATTTCCTGGTCTCTGGAGTGAAGAAAGATAAGAAGTAAGTAAAAGGCACCGAAAAGAATGCAAATGGTGCCATAAAGAAACCAATGGTTGTTAATACGACCTTGCTGAAATTTTCTTCCAAAGGGAAAGGAGAAAAAAAATGAGAAGAGGGATGACGGAGGTAAAAGGTTTTGCCTAATTCTGAAAGAAAGGCATGAGAAGTTTTATCTGTTTCCTGATTCTGGTGTTATAGATAACTACTAGAAAAGGAACTTATTCAGTTGTTGGAATGCAAATGGTCGGAACAAGCAGGAGAAGTGGACTATCCTAACTACTGAAAGTATCACAGGGTCGTCAGCCATCCGGTTGAAAAATGCTTTGTGTTGAAGGAGCTTATTCTAAGGTTGGCTCATGAAAATAAGATTTAGCTAGATCTAGATGAAGTAGCTCAAGTACATCACGTTGCAATCGCAGTGACTCTAAGTGTTCAAACATCAAGTATGCTTTATGATGAAAGAGAAAACTTGGTCTAGTTTGGGACCCTCGAAACTATAGATATTCGACTTTAGGAAGCGATCCCGATTATAGATTCTAACAACAAAGATGAGTATGTTGATGATGATGATGACAACGAAGGATGGATCCTTGTAACTCATCGGAAAAAAAAAAGAAAGTCGAGTTCTATCCAAAAAAAATTCGCACATCTATCGAAGGTGTAGAAGAAGGAACAAGACTCAAAGAAAGAATGGAAAAAATAAGGCTTGCAAGCCTAAGCTTGCTAAGAAGGAAGATGAAGACTTTTCTCAACCCAGGCGACAAGTGAAACTAGCAGATTTCTTTCCAAAGAACTTCTACAATGACTATACGAAGAATCATTCCGTGTCATATTGTCAGTATGGCAGAGAGTAAGGATATTCCTCTGAGTTCTTTGGAGACGGTGGAAGAACTGAAAGACTTACCATCGTTCAACGTAAATATAGGCTTCTCAGATGAAGATCTGCTATTAGGATCAAAACTTCATAATAGGCCATTGTATGTCTTAGGATACATTCGAGAACAGAGGGTTGGTCAAATTCTCATCGATAATGATCAGCCATCAATATAATACGAGTCAACTATGAAGTAATTAGGCATCCTGATGGAAGAACTATCAAACAACAAGCTAGTAATTCAAGGCTTCAATCAAAGTAGTCAAAGGGCGGTAGGCATGATACACTTAGAACTTATCATTAGCGACCTTAAAGCCCACACATTATTCCATGTCATAGATTCAAAGACCACATACAAGTTGTTGTTGGGTTGTTCTTGGATTCACGGAAATGGAGTGGTATCTTCAAAACTACACCAATGTTTCAAGTTTTACTAAGATGGTATTGAGAAAGTTGAAGCAGACTCCAATCCATTCTTAGAAGCCAAGTCTCACTTCGCAGATGTGAAGTTTTACTTAAAAAATGATGGCATTGGCAAAGCAATGCCTATGGAGACCCCTTTGTTAGAAGATGGAGGTGAACCTAAGCCAGGATCACAAGCAAATGTAAGGAAAAAATCAAACGATAGGGCAATTTTCTCTAACTCTAAAGAGAGTGAGACATCCACTAGTATTACAAAGATTACAATTTTAAAAGACGAAAAAGCTTCAAGCTTTTCAATCTTGCATTATGTTCTTTTGTCGAGACGTGGAAACAGCGAGTCACCTGTTTGTGGAATGCTAAAAGGGGTTGACGGTCGGGGATATCAAAATTTTAAAAGAGAATTTTGTTACTTTGCTCACAAAAATAATGCAACAGGAGATCTATAGACCAAAGGTAGACCTGACAAAAGTAAATATGCTTGAAAAACGAATGAAAGACGGGTTCGTCCATGAGGCTTATAAGTTGCTAGCAAAAGCATGTTATGATTTCGCAACTCACACTAAGTTCAAGAGCTTGAATATATATGAGTGGCCTGAGCTTTCTCCGACCCATAAGAGGCTTTTGTAGGAAGGGCATGTTATATCTGCATCAAGAAAAGGACTTAGATATAAGTCATCAGAGCCAGTTCATATAACTAGAAGGTTGAGAGGAAATGTGGTCGACAACAATCATATAACTCCAGAAGAGGTTGATGATGCAAAAGAAAAGAAGAGTAATAATCGAAGAACCTCAGCCTTTGACTGCATTAGACCACCTATTGCACGTGCTTTAGTCTTTGAAACATTAATTATGACGGCAGAAGAGATAGGAAGTCAGCGTCTGATGCCTAGTCGTGATTGACACTCAGCCTTTCAAAGGTTGACCACGTCTTCAGGAGTAGAAGAGGTCATTTGTCAAACGCCAAGGGGGAACACGACCATTAGCCTTCGAAAGATTAAGCACGATACAAAGAAAAATGGAAGGGCACCCCGAGTGTCAATTTTCAATCGTCTCAAACATGAAGGTGTTGAGAGTTGTTCCAGCAAGAAATGGTCCAATAAGACGAAAAATGAAGGTGAAATTCACAGCAATGTTCCTAATGTAACTACAAAGAAGAAGAAACTGATATCTCACCGCCAGTTTGGCATCGTCTTAGGCATAAGGACACTAAAAGTCAATCAGGTGAGAAGTCATCTTGTGAAACAAAGGGCGATAGAGAAATTTGTAGTGTTGTGCCTTTGCGAATGAAAAGAAATATCTTCATTTTTTTCAACACAAGAAAAGTTTCTTTAAAGGTAAAAAATATAAGGTCATCTTTACTGATTCTAAAAATGAAAGCCTAGAACATGAGGAAGATGAAACTTCATGTCACCACATTTTCATCATCGAAGAGTTGAAAAATGAAATGTATGAAGAAGATGTGAAGGATGCCCCACAGACACTTGAAGATGGTGGTCAATCTGTGGATGAACTTAATGAAGTGAACCTTGGTACAGTAGAGGAACCGTGCCCAGCTTTCATTAGTACATCTCTCTCTAATGAGGAGGAGGGCGAATACATGAGTTTACTCACTGAGTACTGGAAAATCTTTGCTTGGTCATACAAAGAGATGCTAGGGCTTGATCCAAAAGTAGTGGTCCATCATTTCACGATCAAACAAGAGTATCGAGTAGTTAAACAAGCTCAACGATGCTTTCGACCTGAGCTTATTCCCCAAATTAAAGCTGAAGTCAATAATTTGATTGAAGCAGGATTTATCCGCGAGGTTAAATACCCAATGTGGATAGCCAACATTGTCCCTGTTAGAAAGAAGAATGGACAGCTTCGCGTTTGCATAAACCTTCGCGATCTAAATGACACGTGCCCAAAGGACGATTTTCCATTGCCCATCACAGAAATCATGGTTGATGGGACTACAGGGCATGAAGCCTTATCCTTTATGGATGGAGTATCTGGATATAACTAAATAAGAATTGCTCTTGCAGATGAGGAATGACGGCTTTTCGGACTCTAAAGGGAATATACTATTATAAAGTGATGTCCTTCAAGTTAAAGAACGCTGATGCTACATACCAACGTGCCATGCAAGAAGTGTTTGATGATATACTGCACAAACATATCGAATGTTATGTTGACGATCTCGTAATTAAGTCCAAGAAAAGACAAGATCACCGAAGGGATTTACCTGTGAAAATATCAACTGAGGATGAACCCACTCAAGTGCGTGTTCGACGTGACCTCAAAAAAGTCTCTCAATTTCGTTGTGAGAGATCGAAGGATTGAGATATACCAATCCAATATTGATGCCATTCAAAAGATGCCAAGGGCAAAGAATTTACATGAGTTAAGAAGTCTTCAAAGTCGTATAGTTTATTGATGCGTTGTGAATATGATGAAATAATGATGTATATTGCGATGGTGGTGTATACATTGCACATGCAAGTTTTCCTAGTAAAATCAGAGTATAAATCCTACTAGGTTGCTTGGTAAGCCTAGGGTCGAACACAGGGACTATTGAGACAATATGCGACAGTAAATTTTGATTCCTTTGCGGTAACAATCAAAACAATAAATTGGTAGGTATGTTTGTTTAAAATATAAATCCTATGCGACAGAATTGAGAAAAGAGTTAATAACAGCGAAAGTTAAAATGAGTATGCGGAGAACGGGTTAAGAAGGGATTTAGTTAACACTTCCTAAGATTGCGTTCAGGTTATGCAATCATGCTATACACATACAACAGCAGGTCATCTCTCAATGCAAATGCTATAGTTTCTAATTTTAGGACGCATGTGATGTATACGATAATGTCTATAGGACTTATGTCTAAGCCTCTATTCTTGTCTATGCGATGATGAATGACACACACATACACAAGGCGACCACATACTATCATATCCTATTTCTAGGGTGCATGCGATGCATGATAGCAAACAGAACTTATCTCTAAGTTTCTATCTCTTGCTTATGCGGTTCTAATCTGACTTTCTCAAACCTAGATTCTAACCTAACTCTCTCAAGTCTAGGTTCTTTCTTTAGACTGCCCTCTCAAGTATCTCTAAAGGGTGATGGACGTATACATAAGACAAAATGATCGCATAAAATGAAGATCTTAGGTCATGCTAACTAAGTGCTTCTCAACCCATTCGGAAGTTTAGTTACTCATGCATAATGTAAAGAGAGTGAACAGATGTAGAGATGCAAATTCCATTTTATAAATAAAATTAGAATACAAAATAACAATGGAAAGTAGGGATAGTGAGCCTATAGTGTCTAACTTCCCGAGGCTTTTACACTGTGTTTTACTCTACTCTGTCCAAAAGAATGTTCTTGCTTTCACAAGAGTCAGCCCTCTCTCCATTTTCAACACTTCCCGGTAGTCTCTCGAGCTAACCAGGAATGATCTTTCGGCATCTTCTCTCTTCACTTGCCTCCGCCTTCTAAGTTTATGAATTAATGACTACGGCTATCTATCTCTATGTATATGGTGAAAGAGAACTCCAAAATTCTGAACTTCTTTTAAGGAATGTGGCCTTCGGTATTTATAGAGCTTCAGGGTGAAGGGCTTTTCTCTCAAATGATTGCAATGATGGGATGTCATTAAATCTTTGTCTGATGTGCCAATTAATGGTGACCGAAAAGTTGAGTGTACTCGCTACAGTGTGTCGTTAATGACTTGTCAACTAAATTCGGATTCGACCGTCTTTAGCTTCCTGTCCCATGATGATTTATTAAGCTTTCACCTTTATACGCTGTCTCTATGCGGCCACCTTCTTGAGCAGATCTTCGTGAACGCATACGATCGCATAGCTTTGCGGTCGCAATCTTCTAATGCGCTCGGACGCTGAATTCCTTGGATCGCAATTCTGCCTTGCGCTAACACATTTTCTTGTACAAAATGCGTAAATTAGCTGCTTTAATGTGATGGGCGCATGCGATCTCTCAACTTAATGCTTTTGGACACGATTTTACATATTTTTACCATCGCAATCCTACATTGTTTTATATCTTTACGTTGTAATAACGTGCATTTCTGCCCGTTATCACTTATATACGGAGGTCTATTTCCAACTTGGTTGGTTGATGTCAACCTTTCAAAAACTTATGAGAAAAAGAGAAAATTCCAGTGGGACGAGGCTTGTCAAAATGCTTTTGATAGTATGAAGAATATTTGCTTAATCCTTCTGTCCTAGGCGCTTCTGTAGTAGGCAAGCCATTGATTTTGTACATCATCACGCAAGAAAGATAATTGGGGGCATTTTTGGCACAAGAAGGTGAGAAAGAAAAGGAACATGCTCTCCACTATCTAAGTAGGACATTAACTGGAGCTAAAATAAATTATCTCCTATTGAGAAAACGTGCCTCGCACTCTTCTTCGTTGTCGATAAGCCGAGACACTATATGTAGGCTTTCACAGTTCGCCTAATTGCAAAAGTCAACCCTATCAAGTACGTTCTATTTAGGTTGATCATCTCCAGACGCCTAGCCAAATGAGCGATCATGTTCCAGCAATATGACATTGTCTATGTATCACAGAAGGCGATTATAGGACAACCATTGGCAGACTTCTTAGCAGTTCACCCAATTTCATCAGATTGGAAGTTATGCGAGGACTTACCCGATGAAGTTTTCTTCGTGGAGATCACAGAGCCCTAGACCATGTACTTTAATGGTGCAACACGAAGGAGTGGTGCGAAGGCAGGCATCGTCCTCATGTCACCTGAGAAACATATGTTGCCCTATAGTTAACACTGGCTAAATTATGCTCGAACAATGTCACTAAATATCAGGCCTTGATAATTGGCCTCTAAATGGCGTTAGAAATTGGAGTATCGTACATAGAGATTTATGGCAATGAAAAGTTAATAATTAGTTAGTTGCCACTCCAGTATGATGTTAAGCATGAAGATTTGAAATGTTACTTCACTTATGTCAAACATTTGACAGAAAAGTTTGACAACGTGATGTTGGAACATGTCCCGAGCTCAGAAAATAAGAAAAAGGATGCCTTGGCAAACTTGGCTATTGCCCTGACAGTTCTAGACAATGTAACTCTAAACATATCACTTTATCAAAGGTGGGTTATACCATTATTCGAGACTGAATGTGAAGAAATGAACGTGATATCAGTCTGTTTGATCAGTGAGGAAGACTGGCAAAAATTCATTATAGATTATCTTGAACATGGAAAGCTTCCGAAAAACCTCCATCGTAAAACTAAGGTGCGAAGAAGGGTTACTCCCTTCATTTTTTACAAAGGGATTTTATATCGCCACTCTTTCAAAGGACCCTTTCTTCGATGCCTTGGAAAAAAGGAATCGATGAAAACTTTGGAAGAAACACATTCAGGTGTCTGCGGCACGCATCAATTTGGACCAAAGATTCAATTCCAACTAAAGAGGATGGGTTATTACTCGTCGAGGATGATTCAAGATTCGATAGAGTATGTAAATAAGTGTGAGGTTTGTCAATACCATGCGAACTTCATTCATCAGCCATCTAAACCTCTACATCCGACTGTAGCTTCATGACCTTATGAAACATGGGGACTTGATCTTGTTGGTCCTATAACACCTAAGTCGTTAGTCAAACATTCTTACATCCTTGTAGCCACTAATTACTTTTCAAGGTAGGCCGAGGCCATCACCCTGAGAGAAGCTAATAAGAAAAATGTAGTGGATTTTATCCATACTCACGTCATTTACTAGTATGGTATTCCCCATTGAATTATGAAAAATAATGGGAGAGTTTTCCAATGGGTTGATGGATAAATTATGTGAGAAATTCAAGTTCAAACGATAAGTCATCCATGTACAATGTAGCTGTAAATGGGTTGGCAGAGGCATTCTACAAGACTTTGTGCAATCTTCTGAAGAAAATTGTCTTTAAGTCGAAAAGAGATTAACAAAGAAGATTAGGGAAGCGTTATGGGCTTATCAAACTACTCATCGTACCCCTACAAGGGTTACACCATATTCACTTATTTATGGAGTGGAAGTCGTTCTCCCTCTAGAAAGAGAAATCTTGTCATTAAGAATGATAGAGCAAGAAGGGTTGATTATAGAAGACAATTCCAAATTACGTCTTCAAGAATTAGAAGCACTTGATGAAAAGCGGCTGGAAGCTCAACGGGCATTGGAATATTACCAAGCACGGATGTTCAGATAAGCACGTGAAGCTTCGATCTTTTCAAGTTGGTGATCTGGTAGTTTCTGTAAGAAGACCCATTATTATGACGAGACATACAGGAAATAAGTTCACACCTAAATGGGATGAACTCTACATCGTTAAAGAAGTCTACACAAATGGAGCATACAAGATCATTGATCAATATAGACTAAGAGTTGGCCCAATCAACGAAAAATTTCTTAAGAAAATTTATGCTTAATAAATATGTAAAAGAAAAAGAAAAAAAAGAGAACCAACTCGTTATCGTAAGAGTATAAACTACATGTTGCTCCTGGCCCGCATGAGCTTAAAAAGTGAACGACAAAAAAATTTGTTTTGAACTATGTTATGAATTGATCCTATTATCATAAAAGGTATGTAGGCAACTTAAAATAATATTTAAGTGCAATCATACGCAAAAAAATAAATAAATAAAAAATAAAAAATAAAAATCCATTAAATCAAAATATTCGAAGTTACATATGCAAAATAATAAGAGATTGACTCGAGCAAAAAAAGGGGGGGGGGGAGGGGTGGCGCTGGCTAAAGTCAAAACTTCCACTTAAAGTCTCTTAATTCTTCGCATGCACTCTCCATGTTTCTACAAATTGTAGCTAAAGCCTCAATACCCGCATCAATTATAGCGGGGGTGCTCTCAAGGGTATTGATTTCTTCCTGGATTTTGGGAATTTCAAGTTCTTTTCCATCTATGGCTTCCTTTTTCTCACAAGATAAACTTGACAACTTCCTAGACTCAGCATTTAGGCTTTGAAGTTTGATTTCTGGTTCCTTCTTTTCCAAGGATAATTGGGCAGTTTGTAGTTGAATGATTTTGTCTTCTTCTCGTAGTTGGCTTATCAATGCCAGAGCTTCTTTCATGCAGGATGCCTTTTCACCCAATCCATGGTCCTTTTCAGCTGACAATTGTGTAGAATACGAAGATTGTACCACATTGAGATTATCTACCCTCTTAAGATAACTATTCACAAATTCTTGAAGAGGAGCCAAGTTGTTCTCATGAATCTTGGAAATGCCAAAATAGATCATTGTTATCTTTGGTTTAAGGCCTGATATGTGCTCAAAGGAAATACGCACAATGTTGTCTTGAATATCATCCCACATAGATAATGTTATTTTCCAATAAAAGTTTAAGACCACTTCCTCACCAAAATATAGAGAAGGCTCAGGGTGCCTAATAATCAGTTCACTGTCAGCACATCATGTTGGCTCAAAAATCTTAAGATGACCAAAAAGGGGCATGGTTTTCTCTATTTGAGGCGCTTTAGAACGATTAACCTTTTTGGATGAATGATCTAAAGTTTCAATGTTCTCAACATATTGTAATACCACGAGGAATTATCGAAGCAGTTGGAACTCCTTAAAAAAATCATCATCAAACATCTTTGCCTTCTTTTAGAGTATTTTCCAATGATGATCGTCGTTATTATTATGACTCTCTTCTTCATAAGCAAAAACATCTTTCTGAAGGGTAGGAGTTGCTTCATTAATTAAACGAATTTGCTTACCCTCTGGTTACTCCCTTTATTATTAGGTAACTTAGGTTGCGAGGGAGAAGGAATAGCGCTACTCACTAAGTAATGTATGTTATCCTCAAAATAACTCTCATGTTTTGTTAACCACCAATTCCTATATTGCGGTGTAACGTGGTTGTATAGCTCCAACGTGTGGGTTGGTAGGAACACTTAAGACAATGACCTATGTCTGGTGCAAACTCTAAGGAGGTATATCACATTGTAGAAAGTGACGACAAGTGGAGTTCCCTCATATCATTAGGAATAAATTTATAAATCTGAATTTCCGACCAAATCAATAAGGGTTATATGATTCTATAATCAAAATATCCGCACATTGAGATGATACGTAGCATGATCGCATATTAGAAAGTTGGCAAGATTGTTGAAATGATAAATTTCGATCATCGATCAGACACTCATGCCTATTCCGGTTCTGAGAATTCATGTGCCATTGAATGTTTGCACCTTTTATGGATCCATTCTTGCACTTCATATTCTCCAAAATAAATTGAGCCACCTTCATTAGAAAAATATGCCATTTTTGGACCCCGAATATCCACTAAATCGGGGTAATGAGTATTAAAATAGTGGGCTAGCCATCCATGGACATAATGCATGGGAAATAAAAGTCCATGCATCTGATCGGATTTGAAGCTTCAGTTATCAACTTCAAGCCATGATAAATATTGGATAGTACAAGCTCTAGCCATTCCCAATAGCAGCGATAAAAGTAATTCTCTAGGGACTTTGTAGGATTCTATCAGCAAAAACAGAAGCACAAGGATCATCTAAGCACTCTAATTCACTAATTTTGGCAAAATATATAGCATTCTCTTGCAAAAAACAAGTGAGTTTCAAGACATACCTCTTGTAGAACTTCTTCAAAGCTCCTTTTCCAGCTGCTATCTTCTCCAAATTTTGTTGCAGATCACCACAAGATCTTCCCCACTATTCTCTTAGTGCTCTAGATTGAGTTTTGTGACTCAAAACAAGCTTGAATCAGAGGATGAAGAAGAAAAGCTCGCAGCAGCAATCTTGGTGAAGAACCTTTTCTTCAACTCGAATTTTCTCTAAAATTCTCTATAGATTGCATGCTCGATTCTCACTCCAATCTCTTCATTATATTGGAGATCAACATGCAAAGGAGATTGCATGAGTTGCAGCTCATGCTAGGAAAAGACAAGGCAAAGAAGATGCTATTTATGTGAGCAACTTAGGTGATGGATAATGGAAAACCCAATTTTTCCATTTGTGTTTTGTTTTCGAATTTTCCAATTTTATCATAAAATCAAAAATGATTTTTCCAAAATACATTTTGATTTTAAAAATTGAAAAATGTAATTACTTTTTAAATAAAACTAATTAATTTAATATCAAATATTAAATTAATTTTAACACGTATCCATCTTTATATATTTAAATCATATTTAAATATAAATTCTCCTATTCCGTTTAATTCTCAAATTAAACACGTAATTATATCTCATATAATTATTAATTCCCTTAATTCTAAATTGAATGTTTCAAATTAACTTATCACGCTATTCTAGAGCTAGTCCATTACGAGCTAGTAGGGGGACCTCGGGAACATATAGATCATGGCTCCAACGATCCAAGATTAATTGGCTAAACTCATTACCTAAATTAATCCCCATTTGTTAACTAATGGGTCACTCCACTAAAGCCCATAGTTGCATTCCTCTCACTGTAGATATATTATGTTCACATAATTTAACCATAATCAGCAAGTCAACATTCACAGGTTGTTCGTAATAACGGCTGAGTCAAATATCTGTACTGGTTTGTAATCTAATTACTAAACCAAACTCTCTCAGCCTAGTGAGAAGGTGGGACTCCTTATTCAAGACCTCGGTTCAGTACTTGAGAGAACAACCTTTCTCCTATCCCTAAATCGGGTAGGCGTGAACTTCGTCTTGCACCCTATGTCCCCAGCTATCTATCCGATCTTACCCCTGAAATTGGAGTCTTATTGAGCCAGCGATGTTGATTCAACCCCTCACCTATGCAAATCTAAGGGCAATCCCGAATAAACAGGAGTTCATAGTTAGCTTAAGATTAAGATCGAGTTACCTAGGTCATCTAGGTGAAATAGTCAGTCTTATACAGTAAACAACATTATAAAGTAAGAGTAACTTATTTCATAGGACGCCCCCACTCTTCATGTCATAACATGTACAAATTAGGATCACATTGTATGTAGCACTTTACAACTCTTTGTAACAACTACAGAACAACTACAGGGTAGGTCGCATCCAATGGTGTTACCAAAATAAGGTACCCAACCTCATTCATGTACCATAGATCATTTTTTACTATTCATGTACAATAGTCATAAGTCTTAGTTTATTGGAATTAGACTTTCATACAATTTACGAAATCAATAATAAGTTTATTGATTATAGAAAATGTTTATCATTTTACAAACTGCGAGTTTTAGGACATAAAACCCAACAGACTTTTGTGGTGGCATTCCAGCGAGTCACACCATCAATTATACAACACTCAAGAGTTAACATCCGATCAGGAGTAGAGGCTTTGTCAGAATAGAAGATTGTAATATCCACACATTGTCTTTTTGAGTCAAGGGTACCTTGGCTGATAATTCAAATGGGATCATGTCGTCCAAATATGGCCATAAATTTATGAACGGACCAACAAATGGCTCCTTCAGAATAAGACTTAGCCCATCCTTTATAGGTTGATTCCTATCTTCATGAATAACAAGATGTTCCTAAAAGAAACAGGTGCATGAAGGACTGAAGAAAGATGGTGAGCTTCATAAGGACTGAAGAAAGAGAAGAAAAAGGCAAAATCGTAGAAGGAAGTGAAAAGAAATTTTTTAAAAAAAAGAGAGAGAGAGAGAGAAATAACTTTAAAAAATAACAAAACCCCAGTTTCTTTTTTTAGTCGTAGCCCCTCCCTTCACGTCATCTTCCCTTTCGAAATCCAACAGCCACCGCCTAAAACCCATATTCTCTGATGTCGCGAAAACTTACCGTTGGTCGCTCACCTGGGGATCGCTGCTGGAATACGGTCGTCTGCCAGCCGCTTGCCACCGTCGCCACCCTCCCGTTGGAGTTCCTCCGTCAACCACCGGTCGCCTTTACTGCCCGAGCCGTCGAAAGTTCATCAGCCCACTAAAGGTATTTCGCAAACGAGTCATTGCAAATAAAAAATCAAAAGAAAAAAAAAAAAGAAGAAGAAAAGAA
>NC_052358.1:55207755-55250746 GCF_009727055.1 Benincasa hispida
AAAAAAAAAAAAAAAAAAAAAAAAAAGAAGAACAAAAGGAACAAAAGGAAGAAAAGAAGAAAGACAAAAACGAAGGAAAAACAAAACAAAAAACAAAAAAGAAGAAGAGGAAGAAAGAAAGAAAAACCAGGGAAAAAGGGGGGCAAAAAGACCCATGAATGGGAGTTGGTCAAATTACGAATGCATGGTGTTGGGCTTAATTTATAGCATGAACTTGTTTGATTTAGGTTTATCTAAATCTTTTCAAATTAGCAAATATAAAATCTTTTCAAAATGGGAAATGAAATTTCATGATCTTATGTATATATACATTTTTTTTAATTTATTAAAAGAAATTGATATTGAAAAGAATAAGTGTGAAATTAGATGATAGAGATTATTAAAAAAAATAAATAATAAAAATAGTAAAAATTAATTAATTAAAAAAATCTTTATTCAAATTTGAATGTGTATCGCATTTTACCCAAATTCAAATGGTCCAAATCAAATTAAATTGATGATAAAATCTCAAATTTATGTGAAATTTAAATTTAGGCATATTTCAAAATTCATACTAAATTCAAAATTTTAAGCTTTTATCTTCAAATCAAATTAAATTGGGGGATGAAACTTGAAATTTTTCTTAAATTAAAATTTTGGACATACTCTAAATTTCATGCAAAATTCAAACTTGTAAGCTTTTATCTCTAAATCAAATTAAATTTGGGATAAGACTTGAAATTTTTCTTAAATTAAAGTCTGGTCATGTTCCAAACTTTATCACAAATTTTAATTAAACTTATGTACTAAATTAATGGTTTGATTAATATGACATATTGAAATCAAGAATAAATTACTTGTATTTCGATTCTAACTTTATCTTTTTCGAGATTCATCTATCCATAAATGTGCCTAGGGCATTTGTTGAAGGATAAATTTTGGACCAATCAGAAATTGTCACATCATTTACCAAATTAATGACAAATTTACAAATCATCTAATCTAGAAATAATTAGAAAATTGACATGTGTTCTGAATTGAAATTGAATACATAAATTGGCGGATCTTGAGGATGCCACGTGTTTTCTATTGGAGAGGTACCAACATGCAGTGGAAGACAACAGGATCGATTAGTACACTAATTCATTAATTTTGGCTTAAACAGAAACATCTTGAACAGAATTTAATGGGTTTCAAGAACATACATTTGAACAGAGGGAATTTGGAGAAAGCTCACTATAACAACCCAAAATGAAGAACATCTTCTTCTACCCGAATTTTTTAGAAAAATTCATTCGGTTGTCATCATCCAACTTCACTCCAATCTCTTCAATATATTGAGGACATTCATGCAAAGAGATTTGTTACATGGGATGCACTCATGCTTGGAGTAAATGAAGGTTGAAGATAATGGGTTTTATGGCTCAACTTGAAGATGAAGATGAAAAATCATTTTTCATTTTTGTGTAATTTTTTATTTCCAAAATCTATTTTGATTTTAAAATCATATTTTATTTTGAAAATCAAAATTTATTAATTTTACAAATTAATTTCATAAATTAATTTTCTAATAAAATTAATAAATAATTATTTAAACAATTTAAATAATTCTAATTAATTTAATATCCAATATTAAATTAATTTTTACACAAATTCATCTTCATATATTTAAATCATATTTAAATATATATTCTTCAATTCTGTTTGATTCTAATTTGAACATTTCAAATTAATCATGCTATTCTAGAGCTAACCCATTTTCGAGCTAATAGGGGGTCCTGTGGACCTACAGATCATGAGCTCTAACGATCCGAGATTAATCGGCTAAACTCATTAGACCGATCTAACCCCCATTCATTAACTAATTGGGTCACTCCACTAAAGCCCATAGTCAAACTCCCCTCACTGTAGTTATATTATGTCCACTCGATATAACCATGATTAGTAAGTCAACCCTTCATAAGTTGTTCGTAATAACGGCTGGGTCGAATCTCTGTTTTACCCCTAAAATTACCTCTTGTTCCTCAAGTCCCCACTAATCCCCTAATAAACAATTGTTCTGTGATCCAATCAACAAAAGCGAGTCCCTCTCAGGCCAATGAGAGGGCGGGGCTCCTTGTTCAAGACCCAGAATCAGCACTTAAGGGAACAACATGTCTACTATCCCTAAAGCGGGTAGGAGTAAATTCTCTCTTTTACCCTATGTCCCCAACTATTTATCCAGTCTTACCCCTGAAATGGCAGTCTTATTGAGTCGGCGCTATTGAGCCAACCCTCACCTATGCAAATCTAAGGGTAATCCCGAATAAATAGGAGTTCATAGTTAGCTCAGGATTAAAGTCAAGTTACCTAGGTCATTGCTTTGAAATAGTCAGTCTTAAATAGTAAACAGCGTTATAAAGTAAGAGTGACTCATTTCGTGGTCCGATCTTGTACAAACCCTTTTTGCACAAGGATACCCCCACTCCTCATGTCCAACATGAACGAATTAGGATCATTTCGTTTTGATAGGCCTCCAATTATGTTGCAATATCAAAACATAAAGAATAGAGGAGATAAGGGGAAGTCAGTGGTTGAATCGGTTAAGGACAATTCTGTTGGGAGAAGTTGAGGTTTAAAAAGAAGAAAGAAACCGAAAGAGAGAGGAGGGAAGTTTGAATATTTGGAGTGAGGAAGGCGAACTCTCGAGAGTGGGAGTTTGGAAGTCTCTATCGTGTAGAATCCGTCGTAGTGTGCCGCTCATTGTCTACCTTTTCTATTAAGCGATCGAGTAGTAGAACGCAGCGATCGTGTAGCATTTGGTAGGCAATCGTATAGTATTTGGTAAGCAATCGTGTAATATCTTGTAAGCGATCGTGTAGTATCTTGTAAGCGATCGCGGAGTGTTTTGTAAGCAATCGTCTAATATTACTCAATGATCGTGTAAAGACTGTAAGCGATCGTATAGAGTTTGTAAACAATTGTTTAGAGTTTGATAAACGATCGTCTAGTCTTTGTTTAACTCATATCGTTTAATGAAGAATTCGTTCATCGCTTAGTTGCTATCTCGGGTGATTGTGCCAACTTGTTATGATAATAAAGTCTTTTAAAGATCAATGTTCTAACAAATTGATATCAGAGTAACCACCTGGGCAATCATGGCTCATAAACGTTTTGAAGAGAAATTGGAGTTACTAGACCAAGAGATCTTTGGACTCAGAGTCAAAATGCAGAAATTGCCAATCATAGAGAAGAATTTGGCGTCATTAGTGAAGAGCATTGAGCGATTGGGAATGCATATAGAGAAACATCAACAAATGCTCATTTCCAATGTTATAGAAATGGCCAAGGGAAAGGCAAAAGTGACAGAAGAGGCAGAAGGATCGAATACCCATAATGGGTGTGGAACAAATAGTTCAGTGAAAGCAACTAGTGAAGACGTAATTTGCGACCGAAGTAAATTCAAGAAAGTAGAAATGTCGATGTTTAGCGAAAATGATCCAAACGCGTGGTTATTCAGAGCAAACTGTTATTTTCAAATTCATAAGTTGACTGAATCTAAGAAGATGACGGTGGCAGTTGTGAGTTTCGACGGTGCTGCATTAGACTGGTACCGGTTGAAAGAAGGCAGAGAGTCGTTCAAAGATTGGAAAGATTTGAAAAAAAGGATGTTAGTGCGATTCTGATCTTTAAGAAAGGGATCAATCTGTGGAAGATTCTTGGCTATTAAATAAGAAACGACTGTGGAAGCATATCGAAATCTGTTCGATAAGTTAGTAGTGTCGTTTCCTCATCTGTCGAATGAAGTTCTAGAGAAGACATTCATGAATGGGTTGGCGTCGTGGATAAAGGTTGAAGTTGAGTGCTGGGATCCTACCAGGTTAGCGCAAATGATGTTGGCATAGCGTGTTGAAGATAGAGAAAATGCATGGGTCGAAGCGGGACGAGCGCGAACATACGGAGGTAAGATCCAAAATTCGAACTCTTTGAAATTCAATATAGAAAATATGAGTAAGGCAGTACGTGGAAGTGTAAAACCCAGATTTCCATTTTCCTTACTTAAGTAGGTGGTTAAGAAAATTAACTAAGTAAAAATTAAATCCTATGCTGAAGTGAAGGAAATTTCTAAGTGTTGAATAGATTTTCCTTGAGTAGTTTTGAGTTAAGCTTTAATTGATGAAATTTGGCTAAGTGTAAGGTCAAAAGGACCCATGCATTAAGAGTTAGGAGACATTAACGCATAAGTTGAGAAGGCAACCCTGCATTTGTAAGGTTGGACGCATGATTGGCTGAAGTATTAACAAGAGGCATTGCCAAGATAACAATGCATTGAAAGCCAAGGTGAAAAATGATTAAGTGTTGGACAATGCGTTGGTGTGGTGCCATGCATTGGCCATAAAGTTTTGAGAGGTTACTTGGGCATAGAGAGAGATTGAAGTAGGGCCAAGAATAACGCATGCGGCAGCCACTACTTTTGGAGGTTAGATCAACGCATAAGGTGCGACGGCTGCGATGGATGCGTCGGACACGATGGTATGCATCTATGCGGCCGAAGGAGATGCGTTGGTAGTTTGTGGTGATGCGAGGGCATGCGGTGAGGCGAGGGCACGCGTTGACGTGGTGCGAGGCATTCTTCGATGGATGGCATGCGGCGATAGAGGCATGCGGTGATGGAGGTGGACGCGATGGATGCATTGGACGTGAAAGTATGCGGTCGATGGATTGCGGCCGAAGGGATGCGTTGAAGACATGCGCGCGCTGCTATGCGTTGATGTCATGCGACCGTACTATGCGTTGATGACATGCGGTGGTGCTAGGCATTAATGTCATGCGACAGTGCTATGCGTTGGTGGTCTGCGGCGGCCTTGCTATGCGAGAGTGTATGGCCGAGGGCGTGCGGTGATGCAACCTACGGTATGCGACCGATGGGTACGCGTATACGGCCAAAGGAATGCATTGGTAGTATGCGATGGAGGGATGCGGCCGAAGGAATGCGATGGAGGCATACGGCCGAAGGAATGCGTTAGTAGTATGCGATGGAGGCTTGCAGCGATGAATGCGATGGCCTTAATAAGGTATAAGCTATGCGATGTATCGAGCTAAGGTGGACGTATAGTGATTTGCCCTTGCGTTGTTAAGGCTTGCAGTAACAAGGTAAATGAGGAGGGTTGCATTGGTTATAAGAGATGTGTTAGCAAGAACCTAGGCGATGGTGAGCTATGCCTTGAGGTGTTGAGTTGAGAACCAAGTCAACCCAAAGGTTGCTATGCGTTGGTGATGTGCTATACATTGGACATCCGAGAGCATGTGGGCGCATAGGACAAGGCTAGTACTATGCGTTGAAGGAGTGTTGGTCATTATCCTAGTTGAACGCATATGAAGTTGGATGAAAGCATATGAAGGATGTACGCATTCAAGGACGTCATCCGGACATGTGGCTTGTTGGGAAGAAATCTTAAGCCTTAAGCAAATGAGGTGGATGCATAAGAAGACATGCAAAATTAAGGGCTATGCGTTGGTAAAAGGGGAGCAAGACACCTTGGGTTGCGCTGACACAAGATTGCGTTGATAGTGTAAGGAAGAGACACTTGGACATGCGGCCAAGTAGGAGGTGTTGGCCTTAGAGCAATCTTGGATGCCTATAAATAGAGCCAAGGAATTCAGATAAGAACTCAAAATCTCTTTAAAGGACATAAAGAAGAGTGTATTGAGAGGAGACTATGCATTGGTAGTAAGACCATGCGTTGGTTAAGAGGTTCTAAGAGGGGAGATGTTGTCGGGCAGAAAGGACATAAAGTAGCATCAACTTAGGATGAGAAGTTCTCCTAGAATACTCGTGCGTTTGGGGTGATTTTAAAGCCATCTAAAAGCTAATAAAATCTAGTTTTTAGGATAAGGCTGTTGGAGAAGAAGCTCCAAGGAACCGAGCTGGAGAATGAGGAAAAGACAGAGGGGTCGAGCTGTCGGGTAATAGAGGCCAGTCTTGATGTTTTGAAGATTCTGGCCAAACCAGGAGGAGTTCGAAGCTAATATTTTAAGTAAGATTCCTGAGACATTTTAGAACATGCTTGCAGAAGGAAGTATCTTAAAATAAGTTCCAGAACTATGAGTAATCTAAGCTGATAATTGAATCTAAAATTTAGGGTTCAAAAGGGAACCAAGGAAACCTAATGAACTTCGGAAAGGAAAGTTCCTAACCAAAAAGTGAGTGGTTATTATGTTGTTATATTGTTGGTTTAATTTCTATATATAGGTAAATATATATAGGGGATAATGTTAAAATGGCATGATCAGGGATATATGTTTGTCTTATTATTATGCTTGTTAAGATATTGCTTGTATGTTTGTGTTGGAAACTGAAATTGTACCCGAGATATATAATTAGCATGCTTGAAAAAGTACTTGGCGGGAAAATACAGTCGGCTTCGGCTGGCGGGAAAATATAGTCAGCTTCGTCGGTGGGAAATGATAGTCGGTGACAACCAGCGGGAAATATAGTCAAGTTACCTAAGCATAGCTAGCGGGAAAATAGTCGATGTGCACATTGGCAGGATAATAGGGTACAGGGAAAGTTTCTATAGGAATTGTTGATACATTGCTTTAATATATATGTGAAAGTGCTGGGGAAAAATGTATGATCATGCCAGGGATAACCAGCGGTAAAGTTGGGGATGTTCATATTATGTAATAACCAGCGGTTAAGCTGAGGACGATTGTTTTAACCAGTAGTTGAGCTGGGGATAATCCAGCGGTCTGACTGGAGAAATAATTGTGAATTTGTGGTAATGTTCTTGTTGACTATGCATTGATTTCCAAAAAGTATATCTCTGTAGTCAAAGTTATTTGTTTATCTAAAGGCACCACTCATTGGGCTTTATAGCTCATGTTTTCCATGTTTTATGTTTTATCTCCCCCCCCCAGGTAGCAAAAGATGAGGAGTTTCAGGGTGCTGCTAAGGTCAAGGTCTGCCACAAGCTACAGTTAAACTTCCAGAGGGTTTTAAAGAGTAGTTGTTGTAAACTTTGTAGTTAAGTCTTGGAGTTGTATAAATGTTACATTGTTGTAATATAAAATGGGCCTACTTAATCGATTGTTATTATCTCCTTGACTTAATCAGTTAGTTGTTGAATTTGTTCATTGGTATCAGAGTTACTTCCACAAGAGTTATTAGGCAATAAGTGTCAAAAAAAGGGTTGATCACTGCTGCAATCACATCCTTTCCTAGGCTCAGAGGGTAGTCTGGGATGAGGCGTGACAGGAAGTGAACCGAAAGAGGGAGGGAAGACCGGAGAGTCATTTTCGATGAGGACAGTCACATTGCGAGGAATGTCGAATAACGATAACCGGAGAGAAATTCCTATAAGAAGGTTAACAGATGTTGAATTTCAGTCGAAGAGAGAAAAAGGGCTTTGTTTCCGGTGCAACTAAAAGTATACTGTTGGGCATCGGTGCAAAGGGCGAGAGTTGAGAAAACTGAGATTACTTGTAGTGCAGGCGTCCGGTGAGGAATGGGAGTTGTATGAAGACGACGAAGTAATGGAAAAGACGTTTGAATTGAATATGTTGATGTTGAGTGAGGAAATTTCACCTATTGTTGAACTTTCTGTGAACTCGGTTGTGGGATTGACAAACCTTCGAACAATGAAGATTAAAGTGGAAGTCAATGGAGAATCGGTGGTGATACTGGTAGATTGTGGAGCTACGCATAACTTCATATCAGAGAGTCTAGCAAATCATCTACAGTTGAACATCACAGAAACGACCAATTATGGAGTAGTTTTGGGATCAGGAACCACAGTGCGAGGTAAAGGAGTATGCAAAAATGAAGAAATGAGGTTGGGTGATTGAAGAGGGTGTGATAATTTCCTGCCATTGAGCTAGGGAGTGTTGACGTAATTTTGAGGATGCAATGGCTACACTCTTTAGGAAAAACAGAGGTAGATTGGCGGAACCTAACAATGACATTTGTTCATGAGGGTCAGAAGATTACTCTGTAAGGGAATCCAAGTCTGACAAAGGCAAGGATTAGTCTGAAATGTACGATGAAAATATGGGATGCTGCCCTACGAGTACTTAAGGAGCATTTGTGGGTGGCTGAAGAGAAAATGAAGAAGTATGTCAAAAAGGTGGTTGAACAGCCAAAAGGAAAATCATCTATAGAACCTTTAACCAATGAAAATCATACTGGGCTACCTGAACCAGAAGTTGTATTGAGCTCTCGACCTGGGATGCCACATCGGGGACGTGAAGTTTTAGTGAAATGGAAAGGACTGCCAGAGCGTAAAGCGACTTAGGAGGTATTAGATGATTTTCAAAATCAATTCCCAGAACTTTACCTTGAGGACAAGGTAAGGTGGAGTGGGAAGGTAATGATAGGCCTCCAATTATGTTGCAAAATCAAAAAAAGAAAGAATAGAGGAGATAAGGGGAAGTCGGTGGTTGGATCGGTTAAGGACTACTTTCAATTATGTTGGGAGAAGTTTAGGTTTAAAAAGAAGAAAGAAACCGAAAGAGAGAGGAGGGAAGTTTGAATATCTGGAGTGAGGAAGGCGAGCTCTCAAGAGTGGGAGTTCGGAAGTCTCTATCGTGTAGAATCCATCGTAGTGTGCCACTCATCGTCTATCTCTTCTATTAAGCGATCGAGTAGCAGAGAGTAACAATCATGTAGCATTTTGTAGGCGACCAGATAGTATTTGGTAAGCGATCGTGTAATATCTTGTAAGTGATCGTGTAGTATCTTGTAAACGATCGCAGAATGTTTTGTAAGCAATCGTCTAGTATTACTCAGTGATCATGTAGAGACTAAGCGATGGTAAAGAGTTTGTAAATGATCATTTAGAGTTTGATAAACGATCATCTAGTCTTTTTTTTACTCATATCGTTTAATGAAGAATTCGTTCATCGCTTAGTTGCTATCTCGGGTGATTGTTCCAACTCGTTACGATAATAAAGTCATTTTAAAGACCTGTGTTCTAACACGTTTATAGCACTTTACAACTCCTTGTAACAACTACAGAATGGGTCGTATCCAATAGTGTTACCAGGATAAGGTACTCAACCTTATTCATATACTATAGATCAATTTGACTATTTACTCGAACTTGTTTCACCTTTATGTCTTCACATAAAGTTCAAGTACTCATCCACTAGTCAAGGGACTTTCAGATTTATTGGATTTCTATCAAACAATAGATCTATTCAATAACACCTTTTATTGAATTTTCAGAATAAATTCGATTGTTTACATACTACGAGTTTTAGGACATAAAACCCAACATTTTCGTCATGACCGTTGGATTGAATGAAATAATTTGATCCAATTTGATATGGTTTTTTTGGCTAAATTTTGATTGAGCCCAAAAATAGGCCTAAGTTAACCCAAATGTCAAATAAAGCCCAAATCCAATCATTTGCCCCAAAGTCCAGGTCCAGGTCCATGTACATGGACCAACCAAGTCCAAGCTCAAGCCACGACTACAAAACCCACTTGAGAACTCTATAAATAGAGGATTTCTCTTTATTTGTGAGATCAGCAATTCTACACTCCAGAGCCTAAAAGAAATTCTCTACAATCAGAAGATTCTTTGACTCCTGAAAACTGAACCACTCCTTGATGCTCAAGCTCTGAAGATACAATGATTCTTCTAGGGCTTCAAACTACAAGAACATCACGCGCTCTGCTTTCTCAAGTCAAGCGTACTCATTCAACTGAGAGAGAATCAGATGATCAAGTACTAGAGATCAAACCACATCGCATCAAATCAACACAAACATAAGTTCAACTCCTCGAAATAAATTTCTCAGGAAATCTCGTGTGGATAGAGGTGTATTTTTTTTGGCAAAATTTCCTTGTTATTATTTTTATTCTTTACTTTTTACTTTAATATTTTATGTTAACGTCTACCATTGATTTATCTTTTTATTCAATCCAATGGTCTAAATTTAATTTGGTTTTTACCAACTTTTTTCTCTATATAAACTCATCATCTCTTCTTCAAAATCCCTAACAACTTCACCAATTTTTTTAATCCTTCAAAAAGTATAAAGTCTCCATTGTTGTCCTCTCCAAGCTTTCAATTTTTTCTTTTCATCTTATTCTTAAGAGAGATATCATGAGGAATCACTTGTTGAGTGCTTTCAATCTTGTGAATCCACTCTATTAAGAGGGTTTGTAAGTATGTTCTTTAATGTTTATAATTTATTGTCCAAGCTAATCTTGACCTTGAAAAAAAATCATATGTAAGGTTTGATCCTAATTCATTAAAATGATTGAGTTTGCTCTTGAATGGAGCGGTATAATGGCTGAGCTCTAATCTGTGAAAAGAGTTAACAAAATTTCCATTCAAATAACCAAGAGAAAAGAAGAGCTTAGGGACTGAGGTACATCAGGTTGTGTTGAATCATTATAAAATCATGGTGTCAATTTCTTTATCCATCTCCTACATTATTTTTGCAATTGACTTTTGTTATTGTATTTTATAACTTGAAATTAACCGCAATATTTTATCTTGAAATTAATTACTCATATTTTTTCTATAACAACATCACTAGAACCAACTAAAAAAAAAAAAAAATTAGAAAGACAAAAATATACCTTAAATTCGATGGATTCATACAGGAAAATCCTCCCACCACATTTAAGAGCAACCCTCGTTGAGTGCCCAAGAGTCCAAATGGTCCCTCACTTGATTCCATAATCAACCAATATGTTGAAATTTGTCACACATTCACACCATACTATCCTCAAGAATCTCCTTCCATAAGGGACCTTACAACAATCAAATTTACCGCTTCTTGCCTTCAATAATTTCATTGTAGTCGTACCATCATACTTTATAATGAACGAATGGAAACTCCAAGAGGCAACCTTCAATCCATCAATTATAGCCCAAACCTTTAGAATCAATGGATCATAACGTTTTCACAAACGTACCGGCATTCTACGCCTTGAAGCATCTCTTCATGGTCTCAAAAACCCAATCTAAAGCGCTCTTCCCATCATCTTATCTCTATTGAGTGTCACATGATAAAGACAAAATTTGAAATTAAGTTCACAACAATCTTGAAATAAACTACTAATCGTTACGATCCAAGCGAATGGTAAGATTTTTTATTTTAAAGTTTATGCGTTTCATCGGGTCTTTTAAAACTATGAGATACTTTTTTTGACAAAAAAGTATTTTATATAATTTAGCCTTAAATCTTTGTTGGGATTTCATACGGATAGGTCAAATTTTGAAGCCCACTTGAAATTTGGCCCATCTTTAAAAAACACTTGATTTTTTGCCTTCTAATGATGTCAGCCACATATGAAATGTAGTTCAGTCCTCAAAACGTTCGAAGATGCGTGTGCATCCCAGTTTCTCGCTCATTCATCTCGTTTTACACTCATTCCTCTCATTCTTTATTGGAAAGAAATCGAACGTTTTAAATTTAAAATTTCAGGCTTCCTCATTCCTCTTGCTTCATCTTCTTTCCTCTCCCTCAATTCGATATTTTTATCTCTCTCAGTACAGTCGAAATCGAACGCCAAAACTTGCATGTGATTTTATTTTTGTACCGTCGAATGCCAAGAAATTTTGTATCGTCTTCTTCCACTAGTGAACTATCTCGTTTGCTCCTTTCTACACCTCCAAAAGTTAAAGTAACATTGGTACAAATTGTGGTTTACATTTTCCATTTCTTTCATGTGATTCCATTTCTGTATAAAATTAAGGAGAGAAAGAATGAGAGAAAGAATGAGAGAAAGAACAAGATGAAGAACGAGAGAAACATCAGTACAAATTATGGTTTACGTTTTCCATTTCTTGCATGCGATTCTATTTTTGTATAAAGTTAAGGAGAGAAAGAACAAGATGAAGAAACGAGAACAATGAGAGGAAGGAGCGAGATCTTGAAACGAGAGTTTTCCAGAATGCTTGATAATGTGATTTTGTTCCTTTTCTTTCTCTAATTCTTTTTTTTTTTCTTTTACCTACAATTGTAATTGCTAATATGAAGATTGCTACAAAGGATCATTTTCCTGGACAGGCTATAAGCCTTTTATCTCACATTGGGATCGCAAATAAGATAATCACAGGGAAACTTACAGAGAGGTAGCTTTAAATGTTTAGGAGGACTGTGTTTGAAAAATTGGTGGATAGGGACATAGTCTTCAATAGCCCACTAGTCTATCATATATTATTGAGGGAGGTGGAAAGTAGTAGGTCTGATTCCATGACCCTTGGCTTGGATGGGACGATTGTTGAATTTTCGAAGGAGGATTTCCTATTGGTGACTGGATTGTGGTGGTCACCTACTAAACTAGTTTGTAATATTGAAGTGACGGAATCTCTACAATTGAAGTATTTCAAGAATTTAATGGCGATGGAAGTACATCCCACCAAGTTTGAAGAACGTTATAAGGCGTTAAAGTTCAAAAATGACTTGGATGTAGTGAAAACACTTGTATATTATTATGATTTGGGGTTGATAGGAAAAGAAAAGACAAAAATTAGTATTGATAAATCGTTATTGGATGATGTGGATAACCTTGAATACTTCAACAGCTTAAATTGAGGACATGTTTTATGGGAGGAAACCTTCTGTTAGGATCTACTAGCATGCAATGGAAGCAAACAAATTCAATAAGGACTTTAATTACATTTAACTTGAGTTCTAAAAACATGCTTAAACAGAAGTTTAAGAAGAGAGTTTATTTAACAACATAACTTCGATGAATTCTCTCAATTCTAAGCTGCTCTTCACGTGATTTCAGCTCCAATACAACAGTGAACCACCAAGAAATCTTCTCTACTATTCTCAGCCTTGAATTTTAGTGGAGGAACTCTAAATTGGAGTGAATTTGTGAAGGAAAAAATGGGTTTTTATCAAGAAGAAGAACATTGCAAGCAAGAACTTTTCCAACAACAAAAACCTTAATCACCTGTACAAATTGAAGAGGTTTTATATTTAATACACATGCAAGGACTGAAGTTTAGCAACATTGACACTTCAATCACTAGAAATTTAGTGGGCAAGGTGTGTAATTGAAGAGGAAACACCTCCTACTTCACAAAAGTGCGGTGTTTCCACTTTCTTTTCAAATTTCCATTTTTTGTTTCATTTGTTTGTAATTTCAATCAATTCAAAATAATTAAAATCAAAATCAAAATTTCAAATTCTGAAATTTGAAATAAAAGGAGAAATTAATTTAATTAATTAAACATAAATAATTATTTAAATAATAATTTAATATCAAATATTAAATTAATCACACACCTAATTTAAAACATGAATCCTATTCATATTATTTAAATCAATATTTAAATATTACAAACTCTCCAATTTTGTTTAATTTTGATAAATTAAACATTGATTAATTATATTTAATATTTACAAACCCTAATTTGAATTTTGAACTATTTAAATTCAAATCCAAATTTGAACATTTTCAAACTGAAATTCAATTTGAACAATTCAAATTGATATTATTCTATATTCACTCAAATCATTAATTCAAGGTGTTCATGTTTTACGAGCTAGTAGAGTGACCTTATGGACCTACAGATCATGAGCACCAACAAATTAAGATTAATTGGCTAAAACTCTTTAGACCAAATTAATCAGTATTCGCTAACTATCAAGTCACGTCACTATAGCTCGATAGTTGCATTCTTCTCACTGTAGATATATTTGTTGGGTTTGATACCTTAAATCTCGTAGGGTCCTATTGAAGGAAATCAGAATCGGGATTTCCATGAGTAGTGAGATAAGACTATTCCAAATTACAATCATGAATCAACAAATCATTTACAGTCGACTACAAACAAACGGTTATGCGATTCATACAGAAATTACAGCATGTAAAATACAAATGAACAAGGGAGACAAACTCTTCGAACAATAGCAGATGTGTCTCCACGCTCCGTTGAGCGATTCTGATCAAACAACAGCGACCACGAACACTCGATCTACATGACCGCAACACCGCATGAACACTTCCTGCTCGTCCTTAATGATCTCCTCGGTCACGAACTCCTCCGCAACACGAACGGCCTCTACAGCACCACGAACGGCCTCTAGAAAACCTCGACGATGTTGAGTTGAGTCTGACACCACCAACAAGGTGACCTTGGTATTTTTGGTGTGAGAATCCAGAGGGTGAGCTCTGTTCGGACTTTGTATGAGGCAGACGAACGGAGGAAACAACGATCGCGTACACAACTGGGCAAGTGGAAGAAGGTCGAGACTTATCGTATAGGTTGATGCCCAATCGTTTAGATAAAGCTATGTAATCGTCTAGCAAAAGCTATGTGATCGTTTAGTCTATCGTTTAGCTCCATCTATCGCGTACAAACTCTACATGATTGTTTACCTTGGGCCAGCGATCGTCTAGCAAAACTATGCGATCGTTTGGTAAACACTGCAGAATCGTTTAGCTCACACCTGCACAATCGTTTATCATATATAATCAAAATATCTCTTGTAAATTTGAACATTTCAAATCAACACCAAGAACTGATCCTCAACATAATCCAAGCTACCAAGGGGACCTCATGGACCTGTAGCTCCGAAGCTCCAACGGTACGTGAATAACTAACTAAACTCTTTAGTCACGGGATCCACTATCCGTTAACTGCCAGGAACTCCACTAAAGATCGATAACTGAACTCTCTTTACTACAGATATATTATGTGTCCATCTTAACTAATCAAAAGTGCGACAACCCTTCATAGATCGCTTCTAAGTATAGTTGGGCCAATAATCGTTATACCCTTGTAGTTACATTTGTCTCCTTAAGTATCACTGATCCCTCTAATGAACATAAATCATAGTTCTACTATGACTGAGTCTTCTCTTCCAAAGAGAAGCTGTGGCCACTATGTTCAAGCCCCGGAATCAGCCCTTAAGGGAGCAATCTCTCTATTTATCCCTGCTTCAGGAAATAAGTGAATTCCATATTGTGGATTGAGTTCCCAGCTCCCAGATCAGGCAAGTCCCCAAAAAGGTAGGCATGTTGAGTTGACAATCTGGCCACTCTTACCCATACTAATCAAAGGACCGCCCTCAAAGGTAGGAGTTCACAAAACACTCAGGATTGAGGTCGTGTCACCTATGGTCGTTTAGGTAAGATGCAAGTCTCTAGTATCAACGGCGTTATATACAGAGTCTAGACATCTCGTGGTCCAGGTTTTATACAAACTCTTTGTATAGGACACCCCCGCTCCACGTCTCCATATAAATGGTCAGGATCTACCATCTGTAGTAGTTTACAACACTTGCAAACCTCTATAAAGCGTGTTGTATCCGTAGTGTCACAAGGATCAGGTATCCCACCTTAATCCTTATACTACAGACCGATTTAGGTTATCACTTAAGGCATGATCCACTTGTATATCACATATACATGCCTAAGTTCACATAAGATAACCAAGAAGCTTTGTTTATTGGATATGAGTAAATACCAGAATTAAATAACACTTATTTTATTCATTGAACAATGTGTATCTTTACAAAACAACGAGACTCCGGGAGAATTAGGACACCAATCCCAACACCTATAGTTTGTAAACCTTGTATGAACAAACATATCTGTGATTAATAATATTTGATATTTTATTCACTTCTTCTATGAAATATATGATATTTTAGTTTCATTAACCATAAACCAATAAACTAACATCCACGATTATCGTTGTAACTTAAACTTGTATATGGAGACATACAGGTGGATCATGTTTAAGTGATAACCTAAATGGTCTGTAGTATATGGATAAGGCTGGATACCTTATCCTGATGACACTACGAGTATGGCCTACTTTGTAGATGTTACAAATGTTATAAAGTGCTACAATGATCTAATCCTGATCATTCATGTATTAGACATGCGAGCGGGAATATTCTATGCAAAGGAGTTTATATAAGACCGGACCACGAAATGTTTAGTCTTGTTATATAACATCATTCATAATAGAGACTTTCATTTCACTAGGATGACCATAAGTAACATGACCTTAATCCTTAGTAAGTTGTGAACTTCTGCCTATGAAGGCGGTCCTTTGATTTGTATGGATGATAGTGGCCATATCGCCAACTCAACAAGCCTACCATTTTGAGAATTTATCTGATTGGGGAGCTAAAAAATCAGCTACACAAGATGGAATTCACTCTGTAATATTCTGAGTTTTTCATTATTCAAATTCTGTATTTTCGTAAAATTTGAGATCAATTTTGTTAATTTAAGTTTGGTTTTGTTTAAAGGGAAGATGTGAATTTATGTCGCATTAATTTAATTTTAAGTTAATGTTGAGAATCTAAATTTATATTGGGGAAATTGATTTGATTTTGATTCTGGAATTTGAAGAGTTGGGAAGAGTTTTAAGGATATATATATTTAGAAATATTTGTGTAATGAGAGAAAGGTTAAAACAAAAGTGAAATAGAATATAATGGAATAAAATAAAATAAAGTTTTATTATATATTTTTTTTTTACTAAAATAACCTTTTTCTTTTTAAAAGAAAATTTAAAAACTTTTTTCTCTCTTTTCTTCTTCTTCCTCCCCCAACGTGAAGGTCCTCTCTGTGTGCCCTAATAGCTGTCGACTGTCTCCTCTCCAGCCGACACTGCACGCGTCCAACCGAGCCGTCACCAGTTCGCTGGTTGTTCGTTCGTGGGTCGTCGTTCGTGCAGGTCGGCTCGATCTCGTCAGCAAGCAGCGATCGTCCAGATCTCCTTCGCCGCGCGCCGATCTCACCGAGCCAATCATATTCGCATCCGCGCCGCAAACCGCTTGATCGTCGCGTGCCACGCCCGTCTCCCAGCAGCTCGAGCCGCTGCCATGAGATCCAGCCACGCCGGACCTATTCAACGGAGTCGTCTGCGTTAATGGTGTCGTCGTCGTCGCCTCAAGCCGATCTTCTCTACCACCTATTGCCGCACCGCCCAACCCCTGTTGCGCGGGTCTTCATCGAACGATTTGGGTAAGATTTTTTTTTTTTTTTTTTGTTAGGTTGGGTTTCTTGAAGGATTTTTTGGATGCCCATTAAGTTAGAAGGAAAGTTAAATTAGTCGCATTATTTTGACTTTAGATTTGAGCTTGGGAAACTGCTGAACTGGCTGTCCAGCGGATTTGAGATTGTTCGGCAAGAGTTTTAGTAAGAGTTGTGGTTCTTATTGTTGGTTTTTGGGCACACATTGATTACTGGATTAAATGTTGACTTAACTCTTGTATCTTGAAGGTTCCAAGTCGTCGTCCATTAGGATTTAAAATCTGTTAGGATGAGAATTTGGAGTTGAAATCTTGGGAGTGTTTATTGATCAAGTTTCGTTGAGTAAGCTTTTGGATATTTTGGATTTGGGTCTGAGGTTTCGCAATTATTGTCAGACTGAAATTTAATGGTTGTATTTGTATGTTAAGGCCATTACTTCAAATCGCTGTCATCGTTTGTTTGTCTGATTTTACCTGTAGATTTTCGATTAAGGTAAGTAATCTTACTACTTGAATTGCCCTAGTATCAGTCATGATAATTATGATTTATTGAGGATTATTAATTAGCATGATATTTATGTATGTCGTCATTGACTGAGGTTTGAAAGTATTAGAGCCAGGTATTGATAAATATGATTTACTGAGGATATATTGATGGTTTGATGTCTATGTATGCCTTATGGCATGAGGGTTTAAAAGACTAGATGTGCATAGAGATGTTTGAATGCTAGCATGATTTGAGTATATTATTATTCTTGGAGATTCTGCTGAATCTGAGGATGATGAGATGTATACGTATGTTATAGAGCTATGATGAAGAAATCTATATGTGTGTTATAGAACCATGATGATGAGATGTATATGTATGTTATGGGACTAAGATGACAAGATGTATATGTATGTTATAGAACCATGATGATGAGATGTATATGTATGTTATGAAACTAGGATGACGAGATGTATATGTATGTTATAGAACCATGATGATGAGATGTATACATATGTTATAGAGCTATGATGAAGAAATCTATATGTGTGTTATAAAACCATGATGATGAGATATATATGTACGTTATAGAACCATGATGATGAGATGTATATGTATGTTATGAGACTAGGATGACAAAAGGTATATGTATATTGTAGAACCATGATGATGAGATGTATATGTATGTTATAGGACTAGGATGACGAGATGTAAATGTATCTTGTAGAACCAATGATGATGAGATGTATATATATGTTATAGAATCATGTTATGATACTTGTGATGTTGAGGTCGTGATAGTGTCCTCACTGATTAGTTAGATGCCCATTAAAGGTTTGTTGTTCCTTCGAGATTCACTAGAGGTGGTGGTTTCCTTTGGGATTCACCCGAGGTTGTATGTCCTTCGAGATTCACTAAAGTCTGTGTGTCCTTTAGGATTCATTAGAGGTGGTGTTTCCTTTGGGATCCACTAGAGGTTTGTGTTTCCTTCGGGATTCACCAGAGGCGGTGCTTTCCTTCGAGATTCACCAGAGGTTGTTTTCCTTCGAGATTCACTAAAGGTGGTGCTTTCCTTCAGGATTCACTAGAGGTTGTATTTTCTTCAGGATTCACTAGAGGTGGTGGAGTTACTTGTTGAGTATTTTATACTCACCCTTTCTCATGTTTATGTTTTAGGTAAGAGTAGGGACGCGCCGATGAATGACAAGCAGAATTCGTGATCGAGCCACTGGGACCAGTTTTATGCTTCTGCTCATGGTGTTTAGATTTCTTTCACGTTTTTTCAACTTTCAGTCTTCATGTTTGAAACTTAATGATTAGTATTTGTTTCCAAACTTTTACAGTTTTCTAGACTCATTAAATTTCTAATTATGATTTATTGGTACCATGTTATTTGACTTTTTATTTAGTTTTAATGAAAATCTTTTATTTGATTTATTTATCTAGCATTTATTTCGCTATGAAAATGTGTCATTTTAAATTCTATGCATGCATGTGTATAGTAACAGCCTAGCTTGAGTCCTAAGGAGTCGGGTCGTTACACACTCCTTCCTCGATGCAGGGGTAAGTAGATAAATTGCTCCCTTAAGGGCTGATTCCAGGTCTTGAACAATGTGACGTCACACCCTCTTCTGGCCCGATAGGGGTTTAGTCATAGTGGGACTATGATCTATTGTTCATTAGAGGGATCAGTGGTACTTAAGAAGTTAAATGTAACTAAAGGGGCAAAACGATAATTTAGCCTAGCTGTACTTATGAGCAATTTGTGAAGGGTCATTGTATTGTTGATTGGTTATATCCAATGGATACAGAAATATATCTGTAGTGCGAAGAGTGCAGTTGCCGGTCTTTAGTGGAGTGTGCGACAGTTAATAGAGTTTAATTAATTATTCATGTACCGTTGAAGCTTCAAGCTACAAGTCCATAAGGTCCCCTTGGTAGCTCAAAATGATTTAGTTGAGAATCAGTTTTTGGATTAATTTGAATTGTTCAAATTAATAAGAGAGAATTGAATTATATATAATATAATTAAATTGATTCAATTATATATGATATAATTAACATAATGTATTTGATACATTATTGTTTAATTAGAAGAATAAATATTTATTTGAATGAGATTCAAATAATTGTTAAATTTAATATAAATATGTCATAAAATAGAGAAAAAGAACTATAGTTTATATTGTATATGATGCAATATTAAAACTGTAGATTATAAATCTAGTATGATAAGTTGGTTATCATATTTATTTATATTATTAATTATTTGATAATTAATCAATTTTTCTCTTTAACCACCTTAGTGGGAAGTTAAGTGGTTTTTTTTTTTTTTTTTTAATAGAAAAAAGAATAAAAGAAGTTAGTTCTAATTTTTCCTTTAACACAACACAATCTAAGCTACATGATTTAACCGAGCATATACGATATATTCTTTACTCTAAACGATTGAGAGACTTTCCTATGCGATAGAGAGTTTCTTCCTCAATCGTCTTCCTTCTCCAAACTTCTAAACTCCCTCCTAACCAAAATAGCTAGAGCCCACCACTCCTAGGTTCTCACCCCAAGAATACCAAGGTCACCAAGTGGTAGTGTCCTTTCTCTTTTGGTTCGTGTTCTAGTTGTTGTTTGATCGAGGAAAGTTTGTTGTTGTTCGAAGAGTTCGAGTTAGTTTGAGGGATTTGCGTGAAGAAGAGTTCTTCAAAGGTATAATCACTTGAACCCTAGTTCAATAGCATGCTATAATTTATGTTTTGATGCATAATCTGTATTGTTTTACTGTAAGCGTTTGTTTTCAATCGTAATGGAATTTGGACAATCCGCTTCCACTCATAGGTTCTCTGTAAAACGAGTTCCTTCAATATATTGTGTCCACTTGATTTAATCATAATCAGTAAGTCGACCCTTCATAGGTTGTGCGTAATAACGGCTGGATCAATATGCTATTTTACCCTCGATATTGCATCTTGCTCTTTGAGTTCCATTAATTCTTTAATGAGTAATTGGTTTGTGATCAAATCACTAAACCGGATCCCTCTCTGGCCAATGAGAGGGTGAGATCCCTTGTTCAAGACTTGGATTCAGTACTTAAGAGAACAACCTTTCACCTATCCCTAAATTGGGTAGGCGTGAATTCCTTATTGCACCCTATGTCCCCAGTTATCTATCCAGTCTTACCCCTGAAATGGGAGGTTTATTGAGCTGGCGCTATTGAGTCAACCCTCACCTATGCAAATCTAGGGATAATCCCGAATAAACAGGAGTTCATAGTTAGTTCAGATTAAAGATTCAAGTACCTAGGTCATCAAAGTGAAATAGTTAGTCTTAAACAGTAAACAATGTTATAAAGTAAGAGTGACTTATTTCTTGGTCCGATCTTATGCAAGCTTGATTGACATGCAGAAATGCAATGTCATCTTAGGCCTTTTATTTAGAATTATGAAGGCTGTTAAGCAGAATATGTGACAATTATGTTAGGAATTCATGAGAAAATGAGTTTCGGCGATCAACATTGAGAATCTCGGCTAACCCATTGTTATGCATTATTATGCATTCAATTGCCTATTTTTGTAGCTAACGCAGGAAGTGGACGCAAACATGGAAGCCGGGCTACCGCATAGACGACCGCATGCAGAGAAACTCTCCATCGCAAAGGCAAACGCATACGATCAATGCATGGGTGTTATGGTGATCAGTCGCATGCGTCCATCACATAGGAGTTGCGATCGTCAAGCGATTGCGGTCATCGTGTAGAGTTGTGGTAATCAAGCGAATGTGGTCACTTGCACGATTGCAGCTACACGATAATGCATAATAGAGGGATCAATGCAAGGTTGGTGGAATGAACGCATCAACACATATCTCGGGAAAGTCAAAAGATGATGTTGACATTTCACCTACCAAGCCGTTAGAAACAGAAGATTCAGAAAAGGACTAACACGCCGCAAATGTCAGAATCAGAGCAGTCCATAAATGCTGTCAGCGATCCAAGCTCTATAAATAGAAGTCGCCGAGCATAATTTCAAAGCATCAAGTTTCGGCCTTAGGCGCGATCATTGTGATTCAGACAAACGCGTTAGAAAAAAAGCTTGAGAGTTTCTTCATATTCTTCATTCCATTCCGGTGACGACTGGAGCCTTTCGTCGGAGCTAGACTCCGAAAGAGTCAGTTCCACTGCCCATCCATGGCACCACCGGCAACCTTGACACACATTCGCTGTAAGCAAGACATTGCTCCAGCTGGTCCTTTCATTTTCTCTTCTTTTCTTATATTGTATTGTATTACATTTTGGGGTTAAGGATTAATATATTATGTGTTCAATGCATTTTTATGTTCCTTCGATTCCATCTCCATCTTTCTTTACTTAGCATCCTAACTTTCATTGCATCACTTAGTGAGATCGTTTGAGTATCGCATACTTAGTCATATGGATTAGAGATATGAAGCATGAAGCAAACCACCGGAAGGTGTGGCTCTGTGCGAGTGTGTGAGAAAACCTTATTTCTTAGTGTGAGCTGTAGCAACACCTATCTATAGGAGACACAATGCCTGTCTAGCACTACAAACGCCGGGCGATGCAACACTTGGGGGTAGCGCGACAGACGCTTAAGAATAAGCTATATTAGCTTTAGCGGATGTAGCGTACCGGGGATCATGCATAGGCGAGAAGTCAACTCCTGAAAAATATAATCATGTAAGAAAAGGCTATGAGCATATAGTGGATAAGGATAGTATGGTGCCTAGGTGCATTAGAGTAGTAGATGTAAGCATGAGTGTACTGATACAGGCGTTGAGTAGCTAGGTAGGCAATCGCCGAGTGATCCAGTTGGACGTCAAGCAGAGAGAGCAAGTCTTTCATTGGGGATCAGTTTCCTTAGTCAATATATAGTAATTGACGATGCGATCTAATACACACATATTAGGCACAGTTTACATATTGACGAAAAAAAGAAAAAAAACCAGAAGAAATGAAAGTAACGTAGTCATGAAACTGTGTAATGTAACGACTATTAGACATTGTTAGAGAGGCTATAGGATAGACATGGCTTAGGTAAGCTGCAAGCGCAGGTTGTGAAAAGTAGAATAGGGGGCCAATGAATCTATAGTTATAGCTATTGAATGGACTGACTAATGGAAGGCTGAAGCGATGCACCGATAGTGGAAAACAGTGAGACGGGGCGTCGACGCTTAGTCGAATTACTGACCTATCACGTATAAGATTAGTATGGATCAGTTAATGATTTTTGAGTAGATCGAGGGCTGAAGTGAGCCATGCCAAAAGATGTATCACTACGGACGTACGACGGTTGAAAGCGTAGGACAACCGCACTTATGTGCTATCATGCCTCTGTAGATTATGCACTTCTTACCGCAGGATGGACAATGGTACGTCCTACAGATAGTACGGTGGTTGTATGGGTCATCTCAACCCTTTTTGCATACACATGCATGCGTTCTGGAATTAGGCTTCTAGTGTGTGTAACACTGATCCGCATAGTTGTCATTGCTGAGGTTGCCCCCTTGCGGTCATCTAAGGGTGCGATGAAGACATCTTCAACATTTTATCTAATTTCTCATCCCATTTATTTCCACGTAACGTTTTGCGTGTCCTACCTCTCATTTGTGTTGTCTGTTAGTTAAAGAGTAAAGGAGTATTATGGCATAACCCCCCCACCCCCCCCCCCCATCAATTCTTTTATTCAACCACCGCATACATCTAGCTACAAGTCCCTGAGTTTGACCTCGGATCACCCGAGAAACTTGCGTTCGCGATATACTTGGCGTGAGTGTAAGAAAACTTGTGACAGGAATGCATGGTCATCACATACATTCATTAACACATAGTTTCATTCCAATGCATGACCACCGACGCATGATAATCAACACACACTTTAAGACATGCATTACATATTGCGTTCACTTAATTTTAGTCTCCAAGTCCTTGACGACATGGTAATTAATTTTTCATCATCAAAACTCATTATATAGGACGCCCCCACTCCTTATGTCAATACATGAATGAATCAGGATCACTTTGTTTGTAGCACCTTTACAACAACTTATAACAACTATAGAGTGGGTTGCATCCAATAGTGTTACCATAATAAGGCACCCAACCTTATTCGTATACTATAGATCGTTTTAGTTATTTACTCGAACCTGATCCACTTTTATGTCTCCACATAAAGTTCAAGTATTCATATAATAGTCGTGGACCTTAGTTTATTGGATTTAGACTTTATAAGTGCAATTTATAGATTCAATAACAACTTTATTGAAGAAATGTCGAATAACATCTTTATTAATAATAGAATATGTTTAACTTTAAAAACTGCGAGTTTTAAGACATACAACCCAACACCTTCAATGATCTGAAGAAAGCGTTAAAGGACGAGGTCACCTCGTATAAGGAGAAGGTGAAAACAATAAATGTTATGTGCTGAAGTACAATCTACCTGGATTTCCTTACGCATTCTAAGTATCAATTCTTACATTTTCTTTACCATAAATGTGTAATGAAATTTTGTTACTTTCTTATAAACTAAAATGGTCTTATAGGTTTGGGCATATGAGATTATATCCACTATTGCTGGGAGAGCTGCAATTCGACTTAACGATAAGGTGGTCATGCTCTCATTCATTGTCCAACAAGCTATTGCATAAAGATGTCTTCAATTCCCCTTCAGTGAGTAACAAGCACCATTTCACATTGTTTTAGTATTTAATGTTATTTAACATTGTTTACAATATATTTGTCATGTAGTTGGGGATCAGGACGTTAATGATGTTCGATGCGGAGAGGCAATTTAGGGACACTAGATTTGACGAACACCTAGTGTATTTGGAGCTTCAGAAGGAGGATCTGATGTTGTCAGTGTCAAGAAGCTTAAAAGAAGAATGTGCAAACTATCTAGAATGAGGTATTTAGCATACATGAACTTCATGAAGGGGACCATATGCCTTTCCAATTTGAGCATGAGTTTGCCACGAAGAGGAATTTGAGATCCGTGAGTCGTCGTGTACCAGAGCCCGATGTCAACTTAAACAGGATAAACATTCGGAGTAAAGACTACTTGCAAATATTAGACGAGCGGGTCTCGAGAGTGGTGACTACATTGAGGGAGGTGAAATCTGATTTGGTGGAGGTGAAGTCTGATTTGGGGGAGGTGAAGGTACAACTGCGGGAAATCACTGAGATATTGCAAACATTATGTCGGGTATGTATATTTCACGATTTGTGGATGAATAAGTTTGTTTTGTGCGTTATATACTAATGATATGGTGTAATTGTGTAGAACAATGCGGAAGACGAGTCACGTGACCATGATGGTGAGGACGAGCAACATGACGATGATGGTGAGGACGAGCGAAGTGACCATGATCGTGTGGATGAAGAACATGTCAAGAGGAATCCTATTGACCCTATCTCCGATCCCAACCTCTCAAGCACCACTCCTGTCAACCCTATCTCTAATCCCAATATCTCAAGTAGCACTCATAACGACCCTATCTTCAATCCCAGCCTCTCAAGCACCATCGCCATTGTGCCTATAACCACCACTAACACCACACTCACCACCACCTATGCCAGATCCATCCTCTATGGATGATGATATCCATCTACGCTCGATCCCGTGTCCAAAAAAGAAGTTTAAGATTAAGGTGGAGAAAAAACCCGAGAAGATCACTGAGGCTTCAAGATGTACGGGTAGAAAGAGGAAAGAGGTTAAGCCTTATACCCCTTCGGTTGAAGTGAAACGACTGAAGTTGAAGAGGAAGTACTACGATTCAGGTGTTTGTCCTCCTAATATGGTTAATAGGGTTATATACAATCTAACCCATCCAATCCTAGAGGAAATGTTCAACGCCTTCCTACAATGGCTGACGAACGATGATGTGGAGCCTTACATACCCGACACGAAGGCTTTGTTTAGGACGGGCAGAAGCATAAAAGAACTGTTTCGTGAGTTGACGAAGGATAATGAATGGATCGAGTGTGATGTACGGAATAATTATGTTGTACAAGTTTTAGATCATTACATGTACTATGTTTTGGTTAGTGACATGTTGGACTTTCATTTGTAAGTGCTTGAGAGCATATTCATGTTTTTTAGGAGAAAGTTGCTTGTTCAGCCCGCGATATGCGTCCAGTTCACGACGTTCCCACCGGGAGTATTGGTATGTATATGCTTTTTCAATTAATTAATTCATTCATTCATTTTGTATACTTAGTTCATTAACAATTAATTCATTCTTTACCAACAACGCCATTTGAACTTTTTCACACCCGAAAGCTTGTTCAGAGCCATATACGATAGGACTGAGGAAAAAGTCACGCATGTATGGGCAAAAGAAGATAGTATAACTAACTTTTTGCTTGGTTTGGAGCCCAATCACCAACTAGGATGGATTGATGTAGATTGCATGTATAGTACAATCAACCTACGTAAACATTGGATCTTGATCGTGACTGACGTGAATAGAGGACGGATATTGTTATACGATTCCATGCCATCGTACATCTCGAAGAATGATATTGCACTATTGTTGACGCCTTTGACATTGCCATCATTGGCTTACTTTTGCATGCTCTATCAGAAGAAACCAGACTTACATCATGACCCATGGCAAGTTTATCATACGGAAACATGAGATATACAAGGTAGCAATATATTAGATTGTGGTATCTTCTGTCTAAAATTTTTTGAGCATGTGGTTACCAGATCTCCAACGAAAAGGGTGTTGGTTCAAGAGAAGATGGTGGACTTTAGATTCAAATATGCTTGTGAGCTAAAGGTTGATACATTCATTTACTAGATTGTATTTTTCAAGTTGTATACTTATTTGTGAAAATTGTGAATGTAAAAAAAGTATAAATTGTGAATGTAAAAAACAGTACAACTTTTGAATGTAAAAATTAGTACAACTTGTGAATGTTAATAAACTTAGCCGTCTATATTCATGAGTGGTTCATTACAAGTCTGTCTATTGTGGCTGACACCACCACATCGTTTGCATCTTCTCGGAGGCCAATGTTCTCCAGTGAATGGGATCCTCTGTACCCACCTTTATCCTACTTGAACGACCCTTTTTGGTGGAAGGATTTTAATGTGAACATACTCTGACGGTTTTTCCACTCAGTCACATGGCCAAGTGGAGGTATTGATTCTGTGTATGTAAGGACAAGCGACTCCACAGAATAAAACCTGCTATATAGAGTGAATGAGTTGATATTTCGCTCTCTAGCTATAGCAATAGCATGCGAACATGGAATCTCCAAACACTGAAACTATCTACAGCTACACTCAAGTGTGTTAAGGCTGACAATACCGTCTAACCCACCATCTTTCACATGGAATCTATAATAATCGATTGGTTTGACTCGGTATCGCCTGGATTTCTCACACTCCAATGATATAATTTCCTTCGCATATTTTGAATGTGTCGATGTGCTAAATGACCAAATATTTCATCGCTCATAGAACCATTGTTGTATCAAACACCTTATGTATTCCAATAGTGTTATTATTGGCAGTTTCCTCGCCTCTTTCGTCACCAAATTGAAACACTCGACACTATTGTTCATCATGTTATCATATCGATTCGCATATTGATAACATCGTGCCCACCGCTCGACATCCGTGTCCTCTAAATACCTTCCAAGGCTACCATTCTTGAACTAAAATATTTGGTCCCAATATCTTTTGAAAACGGACTCCCGATACACTCTTGTGCACTATCAAACAATTTGCCCACCACCTCATCCTTGAAGATTTTATTGATATTCCTCTTTAAATGGAATGTACAAAGTCCATGAAATGTTGTTGGGAATACAACATCGACTGCATTGGTGATAGTCGGTATCGATCTGAAACAAATACAAGATTAATGCATTCCTCAATTGCAGCTTTCAAATTTGTCATAAACCACTTCCATGATTGGTCAGTCTCATTGTCGATGATAGCATATGCCAAAGGGTACACTTGGTTATTACCATCCATTACAACACCAACCAACATTGTGCCTTTGTACTTACCCTTCAAATGAGTGCCACCAACAATGATCACCAGACGACAACTCCTAAACCCTTTTAAACAAGGACCTAATGCCATGAACACATATTTGAAGTATTGAGATTCTTTAAGTTCAATCTAAAAAACTGTGCCCGAATTTTCAATCTTTAAAGCTTCACCATAAGTATGCAACAGGGCGTAAGATTCCTCAGGGTAACCCTCACAAGAGCGAAAGTAGTTTCTCTTGCATGCCACGTCTTGTCATTGAAGGAACTCATTTATTAAGGAGATCCATGAGCGGAAGCGAATCGTCCAAATTCCATTTTGATTGAAAATACACATTTACAATATAACACTAATAGATTATGCATTTTAACAAAAATTACAGCATGCTTTTAAACTAGAAATAGGGATCGAGTGATTATACCTTTGAAGAACATTTCTTCGCGTAAATCCCTCGAACTATCACGAACCTTGAACAAACAACAAAATGAACTTGAAGACCCTTTTCAAGAAAATCACGAACCAAAAGGTAGATACAACCATTTGGATTTCTCGGTATACTCGGAGTGAGAACCCAAGAGTTGTGGGCTTTGACTATTTTGGTTAGGAGAGAGTTTGTGAGTTTGGAGGAGGAAGACAAATGAAGAAGAAGCACTATCGTATATCAAAGCTTCTTAATCACTTAGGCTATCGTATAGTCTCTCTGTGTTTGTTGTGTAGATCACACATAAAGAAAAAGAAAAACTGTTTTCTTTTTATTCCTTTTGTCATAAAAAACTAATTAACCACCCACTAAGGTGGTTGGAGAGAAAAAGAGATTATTACTTAAAATAATAAATAATATAAATATGATAACCAATTTATCATATTATATATATAATCTATAGTTTTAATATTGCATCATATACAATATAAACTATAGTTCTTTTTTCTCAATTTTATGGCATTTAATACAAATCATAATTATATTAACTTTAACAATTATAAATCTCATTCATAGAAAATATAATTGAATCACATTCAAATATTTATTCCTCCAATTAAACTATGATGTATCAAATACATTATGTCAATTATATCATATATAATTAAATTCTTTTTTATTAATTTGAACAATTTAAATTAACCCAAAAACTGATTTTCAACTAAATCCTTTTGAACTATCAAGGGGACCTTATGGGCCTGTAGTTTGAAGCTCCAACGGTACGTGAATAATTAATTAAACTCTTTAATTACATTATCCACCATTCGTTAACTGTTGGGCACTCTACTAAGGTCGATAGTTGCACTCTGTTGGGAATGTCCTAGAACTCACAGTTCGTAAATTTTGTGTTAAACATTCTATTTATCAATAAAATGCTATTGAGTATATTTTTCGATAAAGTTGTTGATATTGCATTCTATTATGAAAATCCTATAAACATATCCTTGGCTATAGTTTGAATACTTTAACTTTATGTAGTGACATAAATAGGATCAAACTAATAATATATAACCTAAATGGTCTATAATTATGTGGATGAAATTGGGTATCTCATCCTGGTAATACTATTGGATGCGGCCCATTTTGTATAGGTAATACAAATGATGGGATCCATAGATCATTCATGTAGAGACATGTGAGTGGAGGCATCTTATGCAATGAGTTTGTATAAAGACTTACGAAATAGTCACTTTTCTTTATAACGACCGTTTACTGTTAAAACTGACTATTTCATACTAAAGTTACCTAGGATAACTCGATCTTAATCCTGAGCTAGCTATAGATATCTGAGGACATAGCCCTACAAGATGGAATCCACTCCTACTCGTTTTAGGGTTGGCAGATAAGTTTTTCTCTTCAATGCTGATTCCAGGTCTTGAACAATAAGGGCTCCGCCTTCTCATGATAGAGAATGACGTGATTCATAAGTGGTATTATGAATCAATTGTTCATTAGAGGGTCAGAGGGAACTTAGGAAACAAGATGTATTTATAGGGGTAAAACGGTAATTTTGACCTAACTATAAATACAAACAACACATGAAGGATCGACATACTAATTATGGTTAACATGGACAAAAAATACATCTACGGTGAGGAGAGTGCAACTATCGAGCTCTAGTGGTATGTCTTGATGGTTAACGAAAAGTAATTAATTCGGTTTAAAGAGTTTAACCAATTAATTACAAATCGTTGGAGTTTATGATCTGTAGGTCCAATAGGTCCCTCTACTAGCTCATAAATTGGAATAATGAATTGAGTAATTGATTGAATGAATTTTGAATTTAGGGTTGTGAATTTGAAATGTTCAAATTCAGTTTTAGGGTTTTTCAATTGATTGTATATGATACAATTAAAACGTTTAATTTAATTGAAATTAAAACGAGATTGGAGAATCAATTAATATTTAAATTACGATTTAAATATTGATTATATGAATTTGAATCATATTGGTGGAATTGATGTTTTATTAATTTAATATTAAGATATTAAGATATTAAATTAGTTTTATTTATAAAACTAAATTTTAAATAAAATATTTTTATTTTAAAGAAAAAACCAATTTAATTGAAATTGATTTTTGAGTTAATGAATTTTTCCCAAAAATTGGAAAAATCCACTAATAAACATTTATGGTATTTTATCACCAAAATCCACCAAGAGTTCTTCAATTAATATAAAATAGGAGCTACCCTACATGCAGCCATGTTCTAATGCATGATAAAGGTCTATATAATGAAGCTTCATGCATGGAAATGAGAAGAAGACTAAGCTCTTTTATCCTTATTGTTGTAAAACCGAAACCCTACTCCACCCTCACTAGTTCATCTTCAATTAAGCTTGATTAGAGTGTTTTCACCACATATTCCTTCTTGAGCATAGTTGAGAAGATCTCATTGGTAGTCTATCTGAAGAATCCAACTCAAATTTATGGAGATTCTGCTAAAAACATGAAGAGAACTATAAAGGTATTGTCATGTTCAATCCATCTTTTGAAAACTTCATAAGTAACATGTTTAAAGCTCAAATTAAATGTAGTTTAAGTACTTATTGATTCTGAATTCTTTTGTTGCATGTTATATTTCTCCTTCACACTCTTCGCACTACGGATATATTTCTGTGTCCATTTGATATAACCAATCAACAGTACAATAACCCTTCACAAATTGCTCGTAAGTACAGCTGGGCCAAATTACTGTCTTGCCCCTATAGTTACCTCTAACTCATTAAGTACCATTGATTCATCTAATGAACAATAGATCATAGTCCTACTATGACTAAACCCCTATCGGGCCAGGAGAGGGTGTGATGCCACATTGTTTAAGACCTAGAACCAGCCTTTAAGGGAGCAATTTATCTACTTACCCCTGCATTGGGAAAAGAGTGAATTCCATCTTGTGTAGCTGAGTTCTCAACTCCCCAATCAGACGAATCCCCAAAATGGTAGGCTTGTTGAGTCAGCGATCTGGCCATTCTTACCCATATAAATCAAATGACTGCCCTCATAGGTAAGAGTTCACAACTCACTCAGGATTAAGGTCATGTTACCTACAGTCATCCTAGTGAAATAAAAGTCTTTATTATGAATGGTGTTATATAATGGGACTAAACATTTCGTGGTCTGGTCTTATACAAACTTCTTTGTATAGAATATCCTCGCTCGCATGTCTAATACTTAAATAATCAAGATCAGATTATTTGTAGCACTTTACGACATTTTTAACATCTATAAAGTGAGCCATACTCGTAGTGTCACAAGGATAAGGACCCAACCTTATCCATATACTACAGACTATTTAGGTTATCACTTAAACATGATCCATCTGTATGTCTCTACATACATGTTTAAGTTACAATGATAACCTTGGATATTCATTTATTAGTTTGTGGTTAATGTAACTAAAATATCACATATTCCATAGATAAAGTGAATAAAATATTAAATATTATTAATCACATACAAGTTTGTTCATACAAGGTTTACAAACTATAGGACCCTATGAGATTTAGGGTATCAACCCCAACAGTCATGACTTATGTTCACACCATATTCCAACCGCATATCCTCGATGATATGTCGTAGGGTTTCAGCACGACCAATGCCGAACTTATCTTTGATTAGTTGGCTAATTACAAACGTGTTATCTTGCCTATGGTCATGGTTAAGGACTTGAATTGAGGATATGTGTGCAGCTGTATATTTGTTGATCTTGAAAATATCACAACCATCCATTCTAACTGCAGGTACTCCCCACTTACATGTCTCCTGGATACATCGGACACTATATAGTTTTTTGTTTCATTTCCTAACCTGCAACTCGAAATTATTCTTTGTGGCCAACTTAACAACCTCATTTTCACATAGTTCTTGCAAAAGAAAATTTGGCCTTCCTCAATATCCAATCCAGAAGACTGCAGTTGTATGATCAGGTCTCCATTTCTCGTGGTACTCGTAGATGGTTGAACTTCAGGAGGAAAACTCTCTTCTATTGCCTCAGTCCTCCGATGCACATTACCAATAAAATGACCAAAGTCATTAATGAGAATCGGGGTCGGAGTAAGGACAAAACCACCCCTTTCAGTGGTCGGAGTCTCATTCACAATGTTCTCATTCAAACCGTTCTCATTCACAACATTGTCATTACGACCCCATTTCTAGCCATGAGTATACAAATCCCATGGATTCATGTTGTCATCTCCCATCGACACCACCAATGGAGAAGTTCTGGTTCGTTATTAATAACACCCACATGCATTGGTTCGCATTCTACCTCTATGTCATCAATTCTGCCACTTGATGGATTTTCTTAACAATTATGAATATCGATGGTTTGTTACAATCCAACTCCAAAAGCATAAATTTATCGTCGTGGTCATTCATAAAAAATACAGAAGGACATTCACAATCCAATTTATATTTCACCCTCATTATCAAGTTGAACTTTGAATAATTAATTTACATAAGGTCAAACAATCAACCTCTTAATTCACTATACTTCAATGTCATTGGCACTAGGATACCCTTCAAACATCCTCCATTATAGCAGTGTTCCTTCTCATCCCATGACCCTCCATATAGATCAAATAGCTACTTCTCGTCCATCCTTCAATACACAAACGAGTAAATTTAAAATTTTAGATTATGTAAAACTCTCGTTTCTTTTCTTGTTCATTTTTCTCCTTTAATAGATTGTACACGGTATTTCCTTCCTCATGTTGGACCAGCCTCTCTCTCGTTTCTTCCTCTCGCCTATCTATAGTAGCATAATACTAACTCTCAAACTGTTCCTATCACGACTCGTACAATTTAAGTAAACGAGAAACAACACAGTGCATGTTTATACTTGGAGTGTGAAATTTTTGGTATGTGTTAATTCAACAACGATTAGAACGTTACAAATTCGTATTTTTTGGTTGTAGCTAAATGTTATGAGTTTTTTTTTAAGCGAGAACGTTTTATGTGAATGAATGATACTCTATTTGGTCAAAATATTTTGTCATCTTAGTGGGATTTAGCGTTCACAACACTTTTCATTAAATTGATTTGAAAGAATTGTGGATTTTTCGAAGTAATTAGAAATTCGTACAATGACTATTAATTACATGCAAACTAGTGGAAAATTAATTACAAGAACAAAAGGAATGAACAAAGGGAATGAGTGTGAAACGAGATGAACAAGTGAGAAAATGAGATGCACACACATCTCTAAATATTTTGAGATTAAACGAACATTTTATATATGACCGACGTTATTAAAAGACTAAAATTCAAGTGTTTTTTAAAAATTGGTCAAATTTCGAATGAGCCCCAAAATTTGACCATGCGTACGAAATTCACATCTTTGTTGGGGACTGACGATGGACTTTCCCCTCTTTAGCTTCCTTCTGGTCTGGGGGAAATGAGAAAACTCTTGGGTTCAAGCCCACTCGAGATCGTGTTTTGTTTCTTCATTTCCTTCGTAGACGCGGAGTCAGAGACGGAGTTGGATAAACCAAAGCAGATCGATTGTTAATTCAACAGGTACCATTCGAATCATGCCTACATTGAAGATCTAATTTATTCATTGTTCCCTTATTCTTCTTGATCCAATTTGTTTTACAACTTTTCTGAACTGGGTTTTGTTTCTTGATTGAAGCTATACTCTGTCTATGTTTATATGACGCGGAAGCTTTAAGGCTGAAATCTCGGTAGAAAAATGGAGTGGAACACGATTCATCATCTGGATCTACGGCATGTAGGGAGAGGTCTAAAACCATTGCAACCTCATGCTGCCGCATTTCATTCCCATCAGGCGCTCGTTGCGGTCGCCATCGGGACTTACATCGTCGGTCAGTAGTTATTTCTGCTTCACTTCCTTTGTGAACTATTTCATTTGGTTCCACTTCTCTCTCTAACGCCAATTAAGCGGTTTAATCCTGGATCTTACGATAATTGGGTAAAAGTTCTAATGACAAGGTCACTCACCAATGTTATAGGCTGCTGACTTATGAAACGTGATGATTATGCTTTGTTAATCAACTTCTAATGTGGAAATATTTGATGATGAAAGTTGAGCGGAAGAAGGGAACTTGAGAGAGCTGTGTAGTCTTTCTCGTGGACTATTTTGCTCGGATTGGGAACATGTGTAGTCTTTCTCGTGGACTATTTTGGTCGGTTTGGGAACATTCTGTGATCATATAAGTCATGATACCATGCTTGTGGCCATGTTGGGAACTTGAGTGGTCTGATCATTACTAGGGTTTATATGGTTGTAGTAGAGATTTTTTATTTTCTTTTGGGAAGAGAAACAGAGAACGGATATTGGATTTCATTAAAGTAATTGAATTTACATAAGGCTAATTGGAGCTACAAGAAACACCTCCCAATCGGTACAAATATCACTAGGAGAGTAGTTACAAAAAAAAAAAAAAAAAGAAGCTGGAATATGGTTGTAGACTTGTACTTGCTACTTAGCTTGGCAAAACTACTATATTTTACATGGGTCAGGTCTCTGCTCGATCTCTTTTTTGTTAAAAGGAAAATTAATTTTTGACACGGTTTGTGAATAATAGGTAAATGTCATAATGAATGGCTGTAATGGTATAAACTTAGCGTCTGGCAATCGTATTAATCAGTTTTTGAAAAGCGTTTCTTGTTGATGCATATTTCTTTCTGGTCATGCACTCTGTTGCCTTTTTGAATGAGGTATCTTTACGTTACTTTGGTCACAGAATGTGATGCATTAACTGGTTGCAAGATCTCTTCCCTTGACATTGGGGCTCGAGTTGTTCGCATGTCTTATAGCCCCACAAGTGGGCATGCTGTGATTGCAATGCTTGAGGTTGGTTCATTATATATGAGTTTTTTCAACATTATTTTGTTTTTTGTTTCCCTTTTTTCTCTATTATTGTTATTTTTTTTACAATGAAGGAACCAAATTTTATTGGGATAAATGAAAGAATAAAAGCAATAGTATTTTTAGAGAGGTGGAGATGTCGTGTGAGGAGGTTTGGGAGGTTGTTAGGGTTAATGCCTCCTTGTATGCCTTAGTTACGCAACCTTTTTGTAATTATGAGCTAGGTTCTATTTTGTTGAATTGGAGTCATTTTCTAGTTAGCTGACATACTCCAATTTTGTTGAGCTTGTTTTTTTATATATCTTTTATATTCTTTCATTTCTCTCAATGAAATCTCAGTTTCTTACTAAGAATAATAAAAGAAAGCAAGGGTCATCCAAGGGATGAGCTGAATTGAAAGGGAGTGTGAATCATGATTTAGATAGTGAGAGAGAAGAGAAAAATGAAGATTTAATTATCTCTAGGGTTTTTTCTTTTGCCTTTTTATGTTTTTATTATTTTATTTTTAATCTATTATGTTTTGGATGTTTAGATTTAAGTGGACTTTTAAATAAAATAAGTTGTGGGTTGGGTTTCTTAAGTGGTTGGGCTTAAATTAGAAAAAAAAAAGAAAATTCAGTGTATCCCCTCCACATATCTGGAAGGGGATATGCGTATCTTAAAATAAAAAAAAAAGTGAAAAAATTCAGATACTTCAAATCACGTATTGGACACGTATCTCCCACATATTTGGACTATTCGTATCAAATATGTATCCAATTCTCCGCCCAATTAGAAGTATTTGTGCTTCCTAGCCTATCATAAATATTAATGCAAGCATGGTCAATCTCCTAAAGCTACTAATAAGCTTTTTTGGCGGAACAATTCCCGAATCTTTTTTTTTTTTTTTTTTTAGAAATGGAAACAGAACTTTTCATTGATATAATAAAAAACAATGAGACAAAATATCAAACCAAGACAATTAAAAGTTGAGGATTAGCAGGTACATCCAGACATCTTAACCATGTTGATACCCCCATAGCACCCTCATCATTTCTAATACGAGATATAGGGGTTCCGAGATTACAAAAATACTAAATCGCTTGATTACATAGAAAATAAAAATGCATTTCAATTAAGACAAATATCCTAGATGGAATAATCTTTAGAAAGCTTAGATTGTGAACTCCAAGAAGAAGCTAAGAGTAACGACTTCCAAATCTGCTGATAAAAAAAAAGCATATTTGTAAGGACTTGAGATTGTGTGAACCTGTCAAAGAAGTACTAAAGGATATGGAGTTTATCTATTCGGGGAGTAAGATCAAATATTTCCAAAGGAAATTGCAGCACTCAAAAATCATATTTAGGAGATGTATGCAATTATTGTCATAAGCTAGGTCATATATATATATATATATATTTGATAGAAACAACTTTGATTGAGAAAGAATGAAAGAATACAAAGGCTTAAAAAAAACAAGTCCACAAAAACAATCATGGTTCATAAGCTAGGTTATACAAACCATGATTGCAGGAAACGGTTGAAATAAGGGTCGGAAGTTTTAGTCTTCATAAGTTGCATCCACTTTTAAGAGTCCTTGACGATTTATGTAGAGGAGTTTGCTAAATTTCAAAAGTATCAAGAGTTATTGATGGCATTCATCTTCTACTTCTATTATTGTTATCATCGAGTCAAGTAACACATCTAAATGTCTTTCTCCCTCCTCTTCGAAATGGGTCATTGACTCTGACACTATAGATCTAAACTAAAAGAGAATTTGATCTCTGTCAGTAAACGTGACCTTAATTGTTGTATCTTATTCTTTCCTAGTTATTGCTCATTAGGATCCTAACAAAAAGAATGGTTGACCCTCCTTTTGAAATCACTCAAATCGTAAACCAATTGAATTGATGCTTTCCTTGCTTCTTTTCCACTTCCTCTATTTATAACCAAATTGATATTAGAAGAATGGGGCTAATTGAATGATGTAAGGAGAATGAGGCTAATTGGGTAATTGAGTAAAAGTCTAGGTTAATTCCCTTTTTACTCCACTTGTATTTAAAACTCTATAAGTAGGAGTCTTCTCCCTCATGTATGGACAACAATTGAATAGTACTTTTCCTTTAAGAATTCTCTGAGATTTGTAGTCTACACCAAATTGGTATTAGAGCACCCTTGTCAAGGGACCTAATGGTAGGTAAAGGCTCTGGTAAGTTCTCCGACCCTCAACCTAAGATGCAGAATCATCTCTCTATACTTCTTCTCAAACCTTGAATTGACAAATTGGAAAATTAGAAACTTCTATGGGTGGTTTATTGGATAAGATGATTGCAATGCAAACTTCAATGGTTGGTATGCAACAATCAATGTGGAAGTTAACCTTGGAAGTTGAAAAGATAGCCAATAATCAACCAAGAATCCAAGCTAACCCTATTTGCAATCAAGAAAATCTTAAAAACAGAGTAGATTCTTCAAGAACGTCAACAAAGGCAAGAAGATGTTCAACAAGTTCTTCAAAGAAACCAAGAACCAGCAAGATTACTTCAAGAGTGCAAAATAGAGATGTCCCAAGGCCTAAACTCATTTCATACCATCTTCAAGTTCCCGTTTGTCCACAAGTAAGACCAATTCCACAACATTTAATTGGTTTTGATTCAAAAAAATTAGAGGAAGAAGAAGTTGGTTGGCAAGGTTTTTCTTGGTTTCCATATGGAAATCATGAGCTACAACACCGATTCAATAATGTCAAAGAATGGGTTCAAGAATCGTTTCATGATCAAGTGGGCATTCAACCCAATGACCAAGAACAAACTGCTGTCCTTCAAGACCATCAAGGTAACCAACATCGAGTGGCCATGCTGCAAGAACATCAAGATGGGAGAAAACGACCTCGATAACAAAGGCATCCTGAACCTCAACGTTTTAATGTAGTCAGAAACAATGAAGAAATGGGAAATCAATTTCAAGAATATCAAAATAGTTACTTCTTTTTCAAGAAACTTATCCAACTTACAATTATGGTTACCATCATCACCCACAGTTCAAACATCATGACCAAGAACCTATCCAGGAATATCAAGATTGGCAACATCAAAACATGAATCATCAATCTTGGCGCCAATTGTGGATTATAGAATGAAAATTGACTACCTTGCTATTATCCGGGCCTATGGAGGACGGAAAGAAACTGAGAGGAACATTGGTGGATATGACTTCTGTTGGAAATTCTTCCTTTCTGTACAATCATAGAAGGCTATTGATTCACTAAGGAAGGAGCTTTTTTCTTTGCTGAAAGATACTAGCTTGGTCAATGGGCACTCGAACACCTACAATGCTTGGAGTCTTGATGCTTGATGAAAAAATTATGTCTTGGACCTTTTTTCATAATATTTTTGTTCAAGACGTAGGAGGTTGGTTTGACCATACTCTGTTGAACGAGTTTATTTTATTTCTTGATCGTTTCATTGTTTTTTTCTTTTCAAAACTTGAGGACGAGTTTTCTTTTTGGAGGGGTAATTGGGTAAAGTCTAGGTTGAATGATGTAAGAAGAATGGGGCTAATTGGGTAATTGGGTAAAGTCTAGGTTAATTCCCTTTTTACCCCCACTTGTATTAAAACTCTATAAATAGGAGTCCTCCCCCTCATGTATGGACAACAATTGAATAATACTTTTCCTTGAATAATTCTCCAAGATTAGTAGTCTACACCACAATTAGCATAAACAAACTCTCTAACTGATTATTAGTATATCTCTATTTCCTATTAGGTCGATAGGACTCAAGTGATGTTTGGTCCATCGTTAGGCTCTATGTTTCTCATTGGACTTAAGTGACGGAACTTCTATATAATTACTCTTTATGTCTCATTTTACTTGACTAGAGCCATTTTCTTTTGTTTCGTTCCCCTTTTAAGGGTTTGATTTTTTTTTTTTGCATGCTCTTATATTATTTCATTTTTTTCTCTGGGAAAGTTTGGTTATTCATAAAAAAGAGAGAACTTCTGTGGGTTGCGAACGCCCCTTTACTCAATGGAGGACTTTGTGGTTAATAGGAGGTTTAGCTATACTATAGAGCCTACGTTGTAAGTTCTGATAGAATCATGGATGATCAGAGGGTTGGATAACTTCAATCTAGGTTACCAGTATTTCAAAGGTTTGTAACATTTCTCTATCTTCCTCTCTCTCAATTAGCCGGGTTATGGAGATCTTTTTTGCCCTTTTTAAGGGTTGTGCGGTGTGTGGTTGGGGAGTCTATGTTAGAATCTATTTCTGATTTAGTAGGTATAGTAGCTGGAGGAGTTGTAGAAATATTGTAGAGAAGTAAGAATGCACCAAGTCAATGTAGGAAATTGTTTAATCCTAGTTTCTTACCTTCCCTTTTGTAGGATTGCACAATTAGATCTTGTGACTTTGACTCAGAGCAGACATGTGTCTTGCACTCCCCTGAAAAAAAGATGGAACAAATTTCATCTGATACAGAAGTGCATCTTGCTTTGACACCCCTACAACCTGTTGTGTTTTTTGGATTCCACAAAAGAATGAGCGTGACAGGTCAGCTACCATCAATTAATAAATTTCAATATTCTTCGTGATTATTCATTTTTTGCTTGTTAAGATGCATGATTGCCTGTGTAACTGTCGAATATTTGTTGCTACATGATAGTTGTTGGAACGGTTGAAGGGGGTAGGACACCAACAAAAATTAAGACCGACTTGAAGAAGCCTATTGTGAATCTTGCATGCCATCCTCGTCTACCTCTATTGGTAATATTTGCATTTGCATCCTTTGTATAGTTTCAAATATCTTCTTTTCTGTTGACTGACACTATAAGGATCTTTTCTTTTTCCTTTGCATGCAGTACGTGGCATATGCTGATGGTTTGATTCGAGCATATAACATTCATACTTATGCTGTTCATTATACTCTGCAACGTGAGATGAGAATTCTTTCTTTTTTCTTTGTTTGGATGATGCACACTGTATTTATGAAAGTAACAAACATTTTAATGTCATTTTGCACTCAGTTGACAACACTATAAAACTCATTGGTGCTGGAGCATTTGCATTTCATCCAACTCTGGAGTGGATTTTTGTTGGTGACCGAAGGGGTACTCTTTTGGCATGGGATGTTTCAACTGAGAAACCTAGTATGATTGGAATGTGAGTCATTATGGTTACATGTTCCACTTGCATGCTTTACATGCCATCAAATTGATTATTTAAAATTTCCAACTTCTGGTTGTATCACTAAGAAGTAGCTTATTTCTTCCTTTTCATTATTGCTAGATTAAAATTGGTGCTCTAGAACTTCTAATGGCCGTTTGGCCCACCAAATTCTTAAGTTGGTGTAAACAATTCAACTTCAATAGTAAACACTATGAAGTTGCACATTTATCGAGTAACTCCATTTTCTCATTTTTTTGTACTATCGAGGGTCTCCATCTTCTCCTCTATCTCTACTTTTCACATTTATCGAGTAACTCCATCTTCTTCTCTTAATCCATTTTTCAACAATTGAGGAACTCTATACCCTAAACACAAACCTACTAACTCCAACATTTAGATGAGTTGGAAGATAAAACTGCCCTTAATGAGGATCAACTTATGTGGCATTACCTTCTTCATAAACAGATTGAAAACCTGACCATTCAAGATCACATTCATTGGCAACAACGTTGTAAGATGAAATGGTTTCTTGAGGGTGATGAAAATACTAGGTTTTTCCATAGAATTGTTGCTGCCTGCCGCTATAAGTCTTCCATTACAGAAATTCTCTCCTGGGATGGTCATAGTCTTTTGACTACTCAGGATATTGAGACTGAATTTTTATCATTCTATGCATCTCTATTCACAAAAGACTTGGGTCAGCGTTTTCTTCCAACTAATCTTGAGTGGAATCCTATTTCATCCTCTCAAGCTATAGATCTTGAGCGTCCTATTTCTAAAGATGAGGTTTTTGCTGCGGTTTCCTCCCTTGGTGTTAGTAAATCCCCTGGTCTAGATGGTTTTACAGTTGAGTTTTTTAAGTTTTCCTGGACTACTCTTAAATCTGATATGATGTTAATTATTAATGATTTTTATGCGTCGGGGTTTATTAATGTGAAGCTGAATGAGACTTATATCTGTCTGATACCTAAGAAGGTTGATTCTAGATCTGTTTTTGACTATAGATCTATTAGCCTCATTCCATGTGCCTACAAGATCATTGCTCGTGTTTTATCAAATCCTCTGAAGAAGGTTCTTCCTTTTACCATTGCTGCCGATCAGCTTGCTTTTGTGGCTAACAGATAGATTCTTGATGTTTCTTTGATGGCTAATGAGCTTATTGATGATTGGAATAAGAGGAATAAAATTGGACCTTGAGAAAGCCTTTGATACAGTTGATTGGGATTTCCTTGAATCTATTCTTCAGATCAAAGGATTTGGTTATCGTTGGCGCACTTGGATTAGAGGTTGCATAACTAGTGTGAATTATTCCATCATTGTTAATGGCTACCCCCGTGGCAAGATTATCCCTTCATGTGGAATACGTCGGGGGACCCTCTCTCTCCCTTTCTATTTATTCTAGTTGCTGATTGTTTCAGTCGTCTTCTTGACCACAACTCCATATTGGGTCTTATTGTTACTCATCCTATTGGTCACTCGACCTTTTCTTTGACCCACTTACAGTTTGCTGATGACATTTTATTGTTTTCTACTGCTGATAGATCTGCCTTGCGGAGTTTGTTTGACATTGTCCACATTTTTGAACGTGCTTCGGGGCTCAAAATCAACCTTGCTAAGAGTGAGCTCCTTGGGATTCATGTTTCAGATTCTGTTTTAATTGGTTGTTGTGTTCGTTTGGTTGCAAAAGAGGTTTCTAGCCTACATCTTTGGGGCTTCCATTGGGTGGCAATTCTAAGTCTGTTTCGTTTTGGCAGCCCGTGGTTGAGAGAATTCATCATAAGCTCCATAATTGGAAGTATGCTTATATATCGAAAGGGGGTTGCCACACTCTCATTCAAGCCACTCTCTCGTTTTCATACTTATTATTTGTCTTTGTTCTAGGCTTCCTCATCTGTTATTGGTTGTCTTGATAAGTTGGTTAGAGATTTCTTTTGGGAGGGTTCTCATGGTGATGGAGGCTTACATAATGTGAATTGGGCGATTTCTCAGCGTCTTCGATTATTGGGTGGTCTTGGCATTGGTAACTTTACATGTCGAAACTCTGCTCTTCTTACAAAGTGGACTTGGCGTTTCCTATCTGAGCACGATGCTTTATGGAGAAAGCTCATTGTTGCTAAATATTATTCCATTGATTGTGTTTGGCCCTCGCCCATTTCTGGTGGCTCTTCCAGAGCTCCTTGAGATATATTTGTACTTTTACTGATCTGATTGCCAATTGGATTCGATGTCGTATTGGTGATGGGTCTTCTACATCTTCATGGCATGACTCTTGGCTAAGTTGTGGTGTCCTTGCCAATGCTTATCCCAAGCTCTTTCGTCTTGTTCAACAACCCGAGGTTACTGTTGCCAATGTTTGGATTTCTTTTATCTCTACTTGGAATTTGAATTTCCGTCATAATCTTACTGAGTTGGAGATTGTTGAATTGGCTTCATTATCTCTTCACATGGCATCTATTTGCTTACGTTCCACCTCTAATGCTTGGTTGTGGCCTATTGATGCTTCTATGGGCTTTACTGTTAAATCTCTTATGACTGATTTGATGAGTGATATAGATTTGATTTTGACTGACCTCTATTCAGTGATTTGGAAGGATAAATATCCCAAGAGGATTAAAATCTTTCTTTGGGAACTCAGCTGGGGTGCCATCAATATTGCTGATCGTTTGTGGCGTCGAATGGCTTATATATCTCTCTCCCTCTTGGTGTTATATGTGTCATAAACATACTGAATCGCTGGTTCATCTCTTTTTCCATTGTTCTTTTGCTACGAGCTTTTGGGATCTTCTCTTGCCTGCTTTTGGTTGGTCCTTCACTTGTCCTAATGATATTTCAGATGGCTTTGGCTTCCGTTTTTGTGGGTCATCCCTTCGGTGGTATTAAGTAGGTGCTTTGGTTGGCCTTCATTCGTGCGTTCCTTTGGTGCTTATGGTACTTGTTCTTCTACGGCTCGATTTTTAGATCTTGTTATGTCTACTGCTTTATCTTGGTGTAAATTAAAGCATCCTTTCACTCACTTCGGTTTATCTTTTTTAGTTAGTAATTGGAGATCTTTATTGTTTCTTGGGGTTATCCCCTTATTTATCAATGAAATTGTCT
>NC_052358.1:55250766-55313350 GCF_009727055.1 Benincasa hispida
TTTTTTTTTTTTTTTTTTTTTTTTTTTTTTTTTTTTTTTTTAAAACTAACTCAATCCGTGGTCCGAGCCAGCTTATGCGCACCTCAACTAACTCACTGGACAATCTGCCTGACCCTACAACATTTTGGTATCAAAGAAACTCGTAGGAAATTAATTCCTAGGTAGGTGGCTACCATGGATTGAACCCTTGACCTTTTAGCCATTTATTGAAACTATGTCTACCTTTTTTACCATCAGGCCAACCCATGATGGTTCTAACTTCAACATATTAACCCCAATTTATTAATTCCACCCAGTGGGCCGAACACCCCCCTCCCCCGTGACCCAACTCTTAAGTAGTTATAATATTACGTGATCCGGAAGGAGTTTGTTATCTTTAATGAACATTGATTGTTAAGGTTCTAATTCTCTGAATATCTAACCTGAATCGTTGTTGGATCTAATTTCCTCAGCAGATTGGTTCTACCATTAAGCATTACTCTGGGGTTTGAACACAAGATTGCTCATCTCTGCATCTCGTAATTTAAAGAACTTTCTGATTCTTTTTTGGAGGGTTTCATGGGGCATGTGTGGCTTAAGTACTAGTGATGAAAGAAGTTCTCGTAGTACTCCCTGACAGACTGTAAAGTTATTGAACGCATGATGATTACATTTAAATTTCTTCAGGGAAAAGCTTGGAAGGGATGTGCATTGAGAAGGTGGGGCTGAACATTTTGACCATGATAAGGCCTTTCTTGGAGTTGTTTGCAAGTTTTACTTGCCACAAATTAGGGAAAACACAAAAAGATATAATTTCTTTTAACAAGAAATTGAAATTTTACTTTTAGCTCAAAGAAAACACTAACAGAGACGTCAAAAAGATATCCTACATGATGTTTTGAGGAAAATATATCCTTGCCACAAATTAGGAAAGAGATGATTTTTTTTTTATTTTTTTAACAAGAAGTGAAACTCTACATAGAAGAAATGAAAAGAGGCTCAAAGTAACAAAGAAATTAAAAAGATATCCTATCCTACATGATGTTTTGAGGAGAAGATTGGTACAGAAAATACTGTTAATATACGAACTCCCAAATAATAGTATGTGTTTGTGTAGTTTTATGTGTATATAGCTCTGCTTGATTTTTTTGGGGAGAAGCTACTTTTAATTTTCCATGTTTTATGAATGAAGTTGTTACTTTATCTAGCCTTCTTTAGCTAGAGTCTCAACTAGCCCTCAGACCACAGTTTTTTGAATGTTCGTCTGTGGTTGAAACGCTGGATCTATTGGGATTTTTTCTAGTCTCATGAAGGGTAGATGTCATTTATTGCATTAATCATTTTACGTAGTTACCTTCTAAAAGTTGGAAAATATCGTAATAGTCTTCTTTTTCACTGAAATTTCAGTACGCAAGTAGGTTCTCAGCCAATTATTTCAGTTGCTTGGTTACCAATGCTGCGGTTACTTGTAAGTCTTTCCAAGGATGGAAACCTCCAAGTTTGGAAAACGCGAGTCATTCTGAATCCAAATAGACCTCCCATGCAAGCAAATTTTTTTGAGCCTGCAGGTGAGGTGTTATCGAATAATTTGATCACATATCTATCATTAGGATATAAATTTTGTTAATGTGTTAAACGGATATTGATTCTTTGTTGGAGTTTTCTTTCCATTTGAACTTTGAGCATTAGTCTCATTTCATTTATTAATTAATGAAAAGACTCGTTTCCATTTTCTTTACTTCTTCCCTTTGGGGAATTTAAATGGCTTATGATTTGTTCATTTTGCCTTCATGCATTGAGATTTATTGTTTTGATTGTGACAATCATTTCTTTACTTTTATTATCTTCGTCTTCTTCTTCTATCGTGTTTTTTGTCCAAAGTATTAGTGATCTTCCAGTTTTTGAACAAGAAACAAAATTTTCATTGATCAATAAATAGAAACGAAAATTGGTAAAAAAAAAAAAAAAAAAAAAATCCCATTGGGAGAGAAGAAAGCAGAAATGAAAATAACAAGGAAATATTAAGGCAACCAAATCAAGACAAAATCATTCCATTTATGTTTTCGTTGTACTAATTGTTTTAATTTTCTTCTTTATTTATGTTTTGGCAGTGATTGAATCAATCGATATACCTCGCATCCTTTCTCAGCAGGGTGGAGAAGCAGTTTATCCCCTACCTAGGATCAAAGGATTACAAGTTCACCCTAAACTCAATTTAGCTGCGTTGCTGTTTGCAGTTAAGTGAATCAATGTTATAGAATCTAAATTGTTTGTTATTTTTCAGAAAGATTCACATTTTTGGTTGTCAGAACACGTCAGGTGCTGATACTGTAAAAAACAGGGCTGCATACACAAGGGAAGGACGAAAGCAACTATTTGCAGTTCTGCAAAGTGCAAGAGGATCTTCTGGTAATTGCACTTCTTACCGAGTAGACTTTTAGGCCATATTCGTAGTGTAAATTTTATCCTCCTTTCACATGATGAGAATGCTAAGGGGTGTCAACCTAGTTGAGATGTTCGGGTGCATTTACTGATCCATTGGCTTTAGCTTTTTTGTCTCTTCTTTATATTATTACGTACTCCGTACTGTCTCATTTTATTATCTTAATAAAGAGGCTCGTTTCCTTTTACAAAAAGAAAAAAAATGTTCCACTTGGCTTGGGTTTACCTATTTTCCCCCCATTTTTCTTTTTGTAATTTCATATCTTCTGTAAAATGCATTGCGTCTCTCATTCAAAAAAAAGGTTTATCCTTATCGTACTCTTGAAAGGCTTCCTAATGATTGCCTATTTGAACTTTCCAATGATTTGTAGATCTCTAATTCATCTCATGGTCGAACTATTTTCCCCCTTCAGTTGTGTGTGTGTTGGGGTGGGGGGTTGGCATAGGAAATAATAGGGGTACTAGCTAAAACCTCATTTAGGTAAGTTGTTAGGTTGATATTATGCATGGTTTCTTCCTTACTATTTATTGATACCCAGCCTATTAGAGAGGGTTGGTAATCTCTTCCCTATAACACTGAAACACACATAATTATTAGTGATCAGGAAGAAAAAGTAAAACTCTCCTCTTGCCATGTTCTCTACCCGCCCCTCCTGATCCTCAACATTGTTTTCTACCATTGACTTCTCAGCCGCTCGCCACCATGACTCAACCTCTACCGATCAAACCCATCATGGCAGAAAAGAGAACCCTCTTGGTAGAGATTGATCAATCTTTTCATGGCTCTTGTGTTCGAATTACAAAATTTTCTCATGAAAAAACCTTCTCCATATAGGTTCACTGGAGCACTCTTCGTTGGAGCTTTCTATCAACAATAGCACTCTTCGTTGGATCAATGAAGTCTTCAAGTTGCTTCTCATGGCACCACTGAAGCATAAGTTTTTCAAAGAACATAGGGTTGACGACCAAATCATTTGGATAGAGAAGCTATCAAACAAAAGGATTCTCTGTTGAGCTGGTGTAACTTGATTATAATGGAGGTAAAAATCGTATCCTGATTCCTTCTGGCGAAGATAGGGAAGGGAAAGGCTGGCAAGCTATTATTGGGTTTTCTAGTTTTACAACTCCGACCCCACAACCTCCATTAATGAGGCCAACAACCATGTTTTAAGGAAGTTATTCTCAAGGCCAATTCTGTTAGGAACCAAGGTAGTATGGGTTACCTTTGTCCCACATTGATTAGAATGGGATGAGCAATGTGGTACTTAAATGGTTTGGCTCTCCCACCTCAATAGCTGGCTTTTGGGGTGTGGTTCTCCAAGGTGCTCAAGTACCTAACAATGGTATAAGACTGTCTCTTATACACATCTAGATGTGTATAAGAGACAGTCTCCAAGGTGCTCAAGTACCTAACAATGGTATAAGAGCTAGGTTGTTGACGTTCCGGAGTGGAACTGACGGAGGGTTCTGACTGGGTGTGGTCGAGTGAAGTACCGTTGGAGACGTTGGCTGTTTGGGGATGGGGTATTGTTAGGAACCAAGGTAGTATGGGCTCTTTTGGCCCACATTGGTTAGAATGGGACGACCAATGTGGTATTTAACTGACTTGACTCCCCACCTCAATAGCCTATGGTGCTTAAGTACCTAACACTCTCATCCAACAGAGGCTTTGTCAAAGCTTGGCAGCTGATAGAAAAGAGCACATTCATTCGAAATTCTTCCGTCATTACTTCCAAACCTCCATATACAAGTTATCCTCAAACCCTTGTACCCTTTGGTGTCTCTACCATCATTGTGCTCAAAAGATAGAACTTCCTTGGTCATTGGTTTAAGATCCTAAGAGCAATCCAAGCCAACGTTACAGTCTACTACTTGATTGTTCCCTTTTAGCCTAACAAGGCCATTATGTGATGCAAAAACAGTGATTAAGTAAAAATCCTTGGCTCATACAGGGGATGGTAGAAGGTTGATGCCTTCAACCTTCAGTATTCTCCATGACTCATGAGGAATTTTACAAAGACCAAATGGTCCCCTCATATGGAGGATGGATAAAGATTCGTCACATACCTATGGATAAATGGAACATGGACACTTTCAAGTGATTGGAGATGCATGTGGTGGTTTTTGGAAGTTGCAAAGAAGACCCTTAATACGATGGATTTAATGGAAATTAACCTGAAGGTTCGAATAACTCCACTGCGGCAAAAATCGACCTCCCATCATCCTCATCGATAGAGGTTTTTTTTTTCTTTCTTCTTTTTTTGGTCATTATTGCTCCCTTTTCTGAAGAAGACTGTGATTGGAGATGCATGTGGTGGTTTTTGGAAGTTGCAAAGAAGACCCTTAATACGATGGATTTAATGGAAATTAACCTGAAGGTTTGAATAACTCCACCGCGGCAAAAATCGACCTCCCATCATCCTCATCGATAGAGGTTTTTTTTTTCTTTTTCTTCTTTTTTTGGGTCATTATTGCTCCCTTTTCTGAAGAAGACTATCTTACTCTAGTTATTGCCAACGTTCATGGAAAACTAGCTAAGTCACCAATGATCTCTAGCACGGAGCCCAATCAGACCCAAAAAGAGTTTTTTTCATTTTAATATCAAGCCAGAAATCGTATCATGGAGTCGTTCCCATGTTTGAACCACAGAGCTTTTTTGAGCAATCAATAGACCTACCACATACAGACAATACTACAAAACCCGCCTCTTGTAATTATTCATACACTTCTCCAACTTTGGTCACATCAAATGTGGGCCCCCACCACTCAACCAACAAGCCCATCCACCCAATCTTTCTCTCGCCCACGTTACCCATTACTTCTTCTGTTTTCCCCCAACCTTCCTCTTCTTTTTTTGAAAATCATTCTTCCCCAAAACCATTGCTTTTACTTGCCCCCAAAATCATCCAAAAATATTATCATAAACCACAAACCAACCACCTTTAGCTCTGGAACAAAAATTGCTACATCCATCATTCCTTTGCCATCTAATGCTGTAACAGAGCACTACTTCTCTAGTCTCATACCAAATCTCCTGATTCCCACAGTTATCCACCTTGCCCGAGCCCATTGATGCACCTTGCTTTGATTTCATCCTCCCTTTTTCCCCGGCTACTACTTCTCTCAACCCAATGACCCATCTGGTTCCATGGTTTCAGGAATGTGGGATTTGCATTATGGCTATCCCTGGTAAATCAAGGGGTAAATTCAAAGCTCTCTAATGCATTATGGAGGCTTTGGATTAGAGGTTGCATCTCTTCCATGAGTTTCTCTATTATTATCAGTGGTAGACCGAGGGGTAAATTGTCATGGACTCTCTTAGTAGAATCATTGTTCCCTTTTCTTTTTATCATTGTGAATGACTCTCTTAGTAGAATCATAAGATCGGTGGTAGACTTTGGTTTTATCAAAGGTTACTCCACTAGCGATGGTTCGATTCATGTTAATCATCTTTTATTTGCAGATGACACCATTCTCTTCTCATCAAAAAGGAGGAGGATATAGAAAATGTCTTCAATATGGTCGGGTCTTTTTGAAGATGCATCTGGGCTGAATATTAACTGACAAAATTATGAATTTTTGGGCATCAACTGGGATTGTTCATGGGTTGAAAACATTGCTAGGAGGTTTGACTGTAGGATGGGTTCTTGGCCTGCCGAATATTTAGGGCTCCCTCCATTTGTTAAGCCTAACTCTATCTCATGTTTGCAGTCCATTATGGACAAGATCGACAAGATACTATACTCATTGCAGCATGACTTTCTCTCAAAAGGAGGAAGATCGACTCTTCACTCTTCTAAAGACTGACACTTTTGAACCTACCCATCTACTAGTTATCACTCTTTCAAATTCCATCCAAAGTTTCCGCTATTATTGACAAATGGTTTCAAAATTTTCTTTGGTGTGGGAATTGGGATAGCAATATCTCTAACCTCCCTAGATGGCATGTTTTCGCACAACCATTGGAGGAGGGTGGCCTTGACATTTGTGATATTAGACAGAGAAACAAATCCCTACGTGCTAAGTGGCTTTGTCACTATCAAATGGAAAAGGGAGCATTTTGGAGAGATCATCAAAGCAAAATATGGTTCCCATCATTTTGACCTTAAACCATTTGGCCATTTGGCTAGCTCTAGTAGAAAAGTCCATGGACTCATATTATGAAGCAAGATCGGGAATGGCTCCTCCACTTTTGGAAAGGCGTTTTGATGCGGGGCTACACTTGCATCACGTTTGGTATGGGTTGGAACCTCTTTGCCAGGTTTTCCCCAGACTGTTTGCCCTTGCAAATTCTAAAGATGCATCTATTGCTGAATTATGGAATCCACTTTGTTCTTCTTGGGGATTGAACTTTAGAAGGCACCTAAAGGATGTAGAGATCGAAGAGTGGGCTATTTCCACAAACCTCTTGCCGGGTCTATTGCTCACCAACCATCCTTGGTTTTGGTTTGGAAGCTGGTATTTAATGGATTTTTCTCATCTAGATCATTATTGTCACACCTATATCATCAAAACCACTCAATTGGTGGAAGTGTTATTTTCAAAAAGTTATGAAAATTTCATTGCCTTAAAAAGGATTAAATTCCTCTTATGGGAAATTTGTTACTCTTGCCTCAGTACCATGGATCGACTACAAGCAAGATGGACGTGGATTTCTCTCTCCATCTTGGTGTTGCCTTTGTCAGGATAGCTCTGGATCAGTAAACCACCTCTTCATACACTGCTGAATTTTCTCATGCTATATGGACATACATTTTCAGTGCTTTTAGATGGCACTTGGCTCCCCCACACGACACTATGAACTGGATCAGTTTAATGTTTTTGGACCACTTGTTCAAGGGTCACAATGCTAACTTATGGATTGGCTTCACTTGTGCGGTTTAGTCGAAGATTTGGGAAGAGAGGAACGATCACATTTTCAAAACCAGAACGAAGACAACCAAGGAATTCTTGAATCTTCTATTTTTATTGCTCTGTTTTGGTGTAAAGATTATCAATCCCTCAAAGATCACAACTTAGATTTTATTGTTGCAAATTGGTCCTATCTTTTGTACTCCCTTTGATAGGGATTTTTTTTCCTTTTTCTTTTTTTAAATATCTATATCTATCTATCTATCTATCTATCTATATATATATCCTTTTGATTATTTCATACATCAATGAATTGATTATTATAAAAAGAACACTGAAACACACAAAATACCTGACCTCATAACATGTACTACCATCCCCTTTATACAGATTCTACATTCTGTCTACGTACTCCTGGCCCCCACCTTAGAACTTATTCTCTTAACTAACATGTCGAGGGTGTATCTTCCTTTTACCCCTTTTCATTCTGAATGGTAATCAGGGGCCTCACATGTGACTAGTTTACTGTGGTACTTCCTATTCGGAGATCCAAAAATAGCTTAACGAAATGATAAGCACACATTTTCTAATTGATGTAAGATTGCTTTTTGTCACGTGCACACAATTTGATGATGCAGAAAAACATAGAAGCTTTCTTCTTTTTGTAAGTGTGCCATCTTCTTAAACTTTATGTCCAACCTGTTGTTACGTTATTACAGCATCTGTTTTGAAAGAAAAGCTTTCATCCTTGGGTGCGTCTGGAATATTGGCTGATCATCAACTTCAAGCGCAGCTGCAAGAACATCATCTGAAAGGGTGAGCCTGTGCCTTTTGTACTTGATTGAAAAAAAGGGGAAAAGGCTAGGATCTACTTTACTTGTTTTTTTTTCTTTTCTCTTTTTGGGTCTTTGATCTTGATCTATCTTGAAGCTGAACGTAAACATTTGAATTGGATTTTTAAAAATCTGTTAGGTTATAATTAAGAACCAGGTTTTTATTAATGAAAGGGGAACTCAAGTGGTGAAGAGTTGGTGAAGGGTACTTCAAGGTACCATTACATTTTCATTGATTAAATGGATAGGTATGGCACAGTACCTTAGTGGTCATTTTTAAAATAATAAATACTCTCTCTCTCTTCCTCCCCTGTGTGTTTATAAAAATTTATTGGGGGAAGCTAGATTAAAAGAAGTCTCAAATAGTTGTTGAGTTCTTTCCTTCATTAATGTTTGCATGCCTTTTTTTAACAAGAAGCTAGATGAAAATAAAGAAAAATGTTCAAGGAAGGAGTACAAAAAAAAAAAAAGTATTAGAAGAGCCAGAAAAAAGAGGAAGAACAGAGCAGAACGGCTTAGAAGATCTTGACAAGCCAAAGAGCCGAAGCAACAAAAACTGCTCTCATCAAGCTGCAAGAGCTGCATCAAGATGCTGCCAAGAAGAAAAGAACATCAAGAAACCTTTGATGAAAGTCAAAAAATAAAAGAAAATGCCCATCTTCAGTATGCAAGATCATTCTTGTTAAAAGAAACCACCAAAAAGAAAGCAACTTAAACTGAAAAGAGCCAAAAAGCAAAGGAGCAACATTAACTTTCTCAATCAGAACCTTCTCATGCATGCTAACCTCCAGTAATTGGACTGAAACACACTACCCACTAGTTAAACTGAAAATATGAAGGCGTTCTAGTTCAAACAAATATCTTGTAGAGAATAATTAGAGAAAACCTTAAAATGCGAATACCATGAGGAGGCAAGAAAATGAGCTGAATCCAAACAAATAGACCAAGAAAGGGATTTTTCATGAAAAACCTGCTGATTTCTTTCAAACCAAATCTCAGAAAGAAGAGCTTCAACTGCATTATACCACAAAATCTATGAACTACTTGCCAAACAAGAACCCATCAAAATCTGAAGAGAGAATTTTTCTTCATTTCATCCCTCTTTTTTGAGTGTTTGCATGGCTTAAAGTTAACACTAGTGGTTACTTCTTGGAGATCATTTTTGTAATCTACTATAAGTGGATGGGTTTTCTCCTTTTTGTAATCCCATTCCTCAATGAAATAAACCAAAAAAAAAAAAAGAAAAAAAAAGAAAAAAAGAAAAAAAGAAAAGAAAAGAAAAGAAAAGAAAAGAAAAGAAAAGGAAAAAGAAGAGGAAGAAGGAGAAGGAGAAGAAGGAGAATAAAACTTAACACTTGTGGTATTTCTATACTTATGACCTTTTTGGGTTTATCCAACGTTTATCTTTTTTGGTCAAAGTTATTTTTTTTTTGTTTCTCTTTTATAGGAAACAGAAACCCAAGTTAGTAACCAAAGTTGGTCAAACTTTTGATACTCAAAGTTATTTTGAACTGAGGATTCTTGAATAACTTTCTGATTATTTTATTTTCCATTTTGGGCAGCCATAGTTCACTTACTATATCAGACATTGCTCGGAAGGCTTTCCTCCACAGTGTAGGTTACATCCTTATTTGTGGGTTTTACATGTTATAGAGATTTTGGTTTCTATCTGCAACTTTTAAGTTTAAGTTAAATGTGAAAGTTTGTTCTAGAAAGTGTAAAGGTCTCTGATGAGGGTTTTTTTTATCCAAAATCTTGGAATTTTGTATGTCCTCTTCAGAATTGATATGTTTTTCAATTCAACTCTTCTGTTTATTTTTCCTTGTATTTAAAGAACTATTATATCTTTCTTGTATTATTTTCTAGCATTTTATGGAAGGCCATGCAAAAAATGCTCCTATTTCTCGGTTACCTATCATCACAATTTTAGATTCTAAACATCATTTGAAGGATGTTCCAGTTTGTCAGGTATTTTTTTCCAGTGCAATGCTTGTATTGTAAGGATTTTCATTTATATTGTGTTTTGTGGGATGTCTAACATTATTGTATAAAATGACAGCCCTTTCATTTGGAGTTGAATTTCTTCAGTAAAGAAAACCGAGTTCTTCATTATCCTGTTAGGGCTTTTTATGTAGATGGTCAAAACCTCATGGCATATAATCTATGCTCCGGTTCGGATAGCATCTATAAGAAACTTTATACATCGGTAATATTTTGACTAATGTATTCTCAATCATTATTACGTAGTCTTCATTTTATCCAAATCAAAAGGTGGTTTGCTGAAGGCTTTTAATATTGAGAAAAATTTTATCTTGTAGATTCCAGGGAATGTTGAATTTCATCCGAAGTTCATTGTTCATAGTACAAAGCAGCGTCTATTTCTTGTAACTTATGAGTTTAGTGGGGCCACAAATGAAGTTGTACTCTATTGGGAAAATACTGATTCTCCAACAGCAAACAGTAAATGTACCACAGTCAAAGGTATGCCTTTATATGTTCAATTTGTTTCAGTGCATTATGATAAATTCATGAGAAACACAGGCATGATTGGGAACATAATTGGCATTCTTTGCATAATTGGAGTCCCTTCTTAGTTGGGCTTCTTTTTGTGGGCTTGGTTTTTTGTATGTCTGTGCTTGTATCCTTTCATTTTTTTTTTCTAATGAAAGTGGTTGTTTCTATAAAAAAATAATTGAATCACTATATTTTTGGTGTCCTTAGGTCGAGATGCTGCTTTTATTGGGCCCAATGAGAATCAGTTTGCTATTCTAGATGACGATAAGACTGGACTTGCTTTATATATACTACCAGGAGCAAAGACTTCACAAGAGAATGACAATGAAAAAGTTCTTGAAGACAACCACAGTGCAGATACTAATAACAATTCTATCCGTGGACCTATGCCATTTTTATTTGAAACTGAAGTGGATCGTATCTTTCCTACTCCATTAGGTAAATGTGTACACATTATCTATTAATCTATTCATGTTTTATTCTATTAAATTAGTGCCGAATGCTGCATTATGCTGATAGATTAATTCATTGCATTTGTAGAATCAACATTGATGTTTTCATCACATGGGGACCAGATTGGCTTGGCAAAACTGGTTCAGGGACATCGAAATTCGACAGCTGATGGTAACTATATACCAACGAAGGGTGAGGGGAGAAAGTCAATTAAGCTGAGAGTAAATGAGATTGTACTTCAGGTAAGAACTGTGCAAGAGAAGTAAGAACTTGTTGTTATGTGAGGAATTATCTAAGCATTTTTCTTTCTGCTTTTGGTATTAGTATGAAAGGGGCAGCAAAGGAGAATACTTTCAGTTATTTTGTTTAAATGGTACATGTACACACATACATGTGGCATATCATTTAAATTGGACATGGGGATGATGAAGAAAAAGGGTTATCCTAAAAAAAGTATGACACACCTACAAGGACTGGGTGCATTGGAATCCATTTTAAATATGAGAATGACCAAGAAAAATGCACAAAAAGAATTTGAAACCAATTTCAGGAGTTGAGGAAAAGCATCCTGAACAAAACAAGAGCAACAAGATATTAGAGTACATGCTATTGAAGTACAAAGTCGATGTTAATAGAGTTATTTAAGAACTCTCCAACTGGTGCGTAGAGTAATTAGAGAGTAGTTATAAAGATATTATATTTCGCCAGTTGAGACACTAAGTAGGAGCAGGAAGAGAAATGAAGTCCCAGAGGCCATCTCAGGAAATTTTTTGGCATTAAAAAAATGATGGAAAAGGTTAGATCCCGAATTACAAAGTTGTACTCATAAGAATGGGAGAAAGCAATGGTTGGGAATGGTAAACACGTAAAGTGAAGGGATGTTTGTGGGGAAAATGCGGGTGTTGTGATTTTGTGGGGACCATTAGGTTTCAGGTAATTATTGTTTTTTGTATGGGGTTGTTATTAGAAGGCTTATTAAGGTCTTGAGGGTGAGGGGGAGAGTATCTTTTTGCATTTGCTAAATTTGTAGCTCTTGAAACACCCTTGGTTTTGCAAAATCAGTAAATATCTAATTCGAGACTTATCATTTTGGTATTAGGGTACCGTTCTTGGTGGAGGAAAGATGGACAACGGAGTGTAATGTTGGAAGAGATGATAGCAATGATGCAAGAAAGTATGGGAAGAGGGACAAACGAGTGTAACCTTATCATTTTGGTATTAGAGTATGGAAAGATGCAAGAAAGTAGGAAAGACGGACAGCAGAGTGAAACTCTCTGGTTTTGCCAATTCAGTAAATATCTAATTCAAAACTTATCATTTTGGTATTAGAGTATCGTTCTTAGTTGGAGGAAAGATGGACAACAGTGTAACCTTGTAAGAGATGATAGCAACAATGCAAAAACGTATGAGTACTAGGAGAGGATTGATTTGAGGTTGGAAACAGTCCTATAGGGAATGGAAAAAAGAATTGATCGAAAGGTTATAGCAGTGCAACTTGGAGTGGATGTGAAAATTGCTAATCAGTTTTTGCTAGTGAGAAAGGAGATTAGTCATACATTTTGGAGGCTAGCCAGATGATTGAGCAAAAAAGGCTATAGTGCCTCGAAGAATGGTCAAGAAGGGGTGGAACATTAGTGGAAGGTCGAAGCTTCGATTCCTCAAAGAGAACTCGAACCGATAACGGAAAGCAACCCCTTGAAGTGGAAACAAGGGAGGAGGTATATATCGACACATGCAGTGAGGCAACTAACACGGTCACATTGTATGAAGTCCCATTGTTCGCCACGTGGTTGAGGAAATTAGTGGTGCCAATTTTCAAGGGAGAAGATGAAGAAGACCCCTACAGTTGGCCACATCATGTAGAATGGTATTTTGTTGTGAATTGTTTGATGGTGGAGGACAAACTGGATGCAGAGGTATTGTGTTTGAAGGGGGAAGTCCTTGATTGGCACCAATGGGAGGATGCTAAAACGTTGATCACAATGTGGACCGAATTTCACAAGCAATTGTTGGCGCAATTTTTGTCGGCAAAAGAAGAATACAGACGCTTCCAATTCCTAACGCCAACTCAAGAGACATTGTAATAGACCTACTAGCTATTACCGATGGTCTAAGCAACTATTGACATCATTGAAGGATGTTTCCAAATTAGCCCTTAAAAGTAAGTTCGTGAGTTGGTTGAAAGAAGATATCCAAACTGAGATGCATATGTTCAAGCTTGTGGGCCTTAAGGAAAGATGACCATGACCCAACCCAGTTGATAATGTATAGAATTGATTTTTTTTAATAGTAGGACCCACAAACTCCTTGGGCCAAACGAAAAGTACAGTTCACAATTCCTACTTCTCAAACTCCTTGGCCAAACACACCCCTATAGATTTGTACAGAAGGCTAGTAAGACTTTGAGAGAGCTGGTTCCTTAGTCAGAGTAAACGTCTAGTGTCATCCTGTGGTAGATCATTGGTTATTTGGTTAATCCATAGCAATACTTGTAAAATAAAACATAACCATTTTATTTCAATCATAGCAATTGACAACAATACTAACTAGCCATTTTTTTATATTCATTAGTGGTGGTCCTCTTGGGATAGGGATGTAATTTAGAGATCTTCTTTTGTATAGGGATGTGATGAGGGTGCTATAGATGTGTCAACCTAGTTGAGATATCTGGATGCACCTACTGATCCTATGTTTCTATGTTATTGTAATTTTGCTCTTTTGTATCATTGTATTTTTTGCCTCTTTTCATTTCATCAATGAAAAGGTCTTATTTTGTCCCCCCAAAAAAAAAATAATAAAAAAAAAGATAAGGAAACTACAACTTTAAAGTAGTTATCTAGATCTAAAACTCTAAGCCTTGTTAGATGGAGAATGAAGTAGAAATTTTAATATCTTATAAAATCCTAATGCTTGATACCATTATAAGAAAGGGGCAGCAAAGGAAGTACGCTGTCTTTCTCCCAGTCATTAGATTAGGTACATCAAAAAACCGCCACATAGCAAGTCCCCCAACAAAAAAGAAGCTCTCTCCTTTCTCCTTTCCCCTTCAGTCTCTTACCCTTTCCTCCGACCTTCTTCTTCCTCCCGTCCGGCCACATTCCTAACAATTCCGATTTTCCTCATCTTTCTTACTTCTAGCTAGAGTTTTCTGGAATTATGGAAGTAAAAAGTTGCATTATTTTGGATCATTTCTTCTGTATGTGGCAAGATGGTTGCGGTTTCTTTGTGGAAGATATGAAAAGTGGTCTGAAGATATTCTTCTCAATGGCTATGGCACAATGACTTGATTTCAGCATGTAAAGGTTATTGAATGGTCCGACTTGAACGAGTTGATCAAAGTGTTATTCGATTGTCAAAGTTTTGTAATAATGAAAGTTGTTGTGGAGTGTGCGGTATGGCCTTCAACAGGAGGGAAGAAGAATATTCCCTTATGGAGATGGCAAGAACTCGAAGAAATGGTTAGTTTCTGTATCAACAGACCCTTCGCTTCCCTTATCTGCAGATGAGTTGCAACATTTGATTATCTGGGAAAAGTTTGATTATGAGGCTAAGGTTAGTAAGAGGAATGTTGTGGAACCAAATTCTGTTTTGAAAAGGAAAAATATACAGAAGTTCTCCGTGGTTCAACTTTCAAGCATTCCCATGTCAGTCATTCAACATTTTGAGTTAAGAAGGAATTAGAAGTTTTAAACTTGAACTTGAATTCCTTGTTCGTGGTGTCTAGATTACTTGCTCACTGTTCATGGTCGGATGTCAAGATTGCTTTGGAGGAGTGCTTCGGACTCGAGTTTCAATCAATCCATTTATGGATGATAAAGCACTATTGAAAGTTGATATTGATCCAAATTTATTCAAGAATATTAGTAGATGGAAGTTATTTGGCAAACTTCATTTGAAAGGGGCTGCTTGGTCAGACAGAGCATTTTTCTAGACCAGACTTGGTTTATAGTTATGGCAGATGGATTCGTATCAAGAATTTACCCCTAGCATACTGGAAAAGCTTGGTTTTTGATGCAATTGGGCAACAATTTAGGAGGTTTGATAAGCATTTCCTCCCAAACTCTTAATTGTCTGGATTGTTCCTCAGCTATTATTCAAGTTGAAACGAATGTGGTTTTATCCCAGCTTCAATGAGTATATAAAAGATTTAAATCTTGGAGACTTTACCATCACTTTTGAAGCATTAGGAGCTCCAAAAATTCAGGATTTGAAGTGTTAAAAAAAAAAACGAAAGATTAGGTACATTACATTATATACCTATACACCAACGTGCAACATGCACTTTGTTCCTCTCTTTCTCCTTCTGGATCTAATGTTAATTTAATTAAAGACAATGTACAGAACGTATCCCTTGCATATTCATTCTTTTGATTCCGGTGGAGATTTTGAAATTAGTTTGAATAGAGTGGAGTCTGAAGCATTTTTGGAAGAAAGAGTGTTTGAAGAGCCTGATCTTCTGGACTCATTTGTTGATGCTTTTGAGACGTTACTTCAGGATGATGTCCAAGATAATTTGATTGTGGCTTCTTAACCTTTGTTGCCAGTTATTATTCCTTCCTCAGTTCCTTCAAGGTTTTCATCTTTAATTAAGGCTTGTGGTTTACAACTCAAAGAAATTCACCCTCTCTCCCCTCTCGTAAAGTTCTAAGGAGTTGAGGCAACTTGTTTTGCTAATGAAAGTTTGATTTTTGCTTCAAATATTAGAGATTGTGGGTGTTCTTTCTTTGGAGGTGCTTTATAAAGGGTAGCTGGTTGCTTGTTCACTAGTTTTGGAAGTCTTACCTGGTGGCGGTTTAATATTACTTAGACTCAGTGTCGTTCTCTTGTTGGAAGATTGTAGAGTGTTAGGAGAAGGGTGTTTATTTTTATTTTTATTTATTATTTTTTTTTTCAAGTTTCTTGGCATTAGTTCATCAAAAGTATTTTTGAGATTTTTAGTTTGTGCATCATTAAACAGTTTTCAGTTTACTCTTTGTTGGTCTTTTGTTGGTTGGTGGTCTTTTTTTTGGGTTTCTTTCGTAGTTTTGTAGTGGCTTTTGTTTTTTCAGCAGCTGAAGCAGGCTTGTAGGTCGAAGTTGTTTAAAATTTTCTCTCTATTTGGTTGTGTTTGTAGATAGGATCTTTCCTTTTTAACTCCTTGTGCGAGTTTATATCTCCTAAACATTTAATCTTTTTCATTATATCATTGAGAAGTTGTTTCTTGTTTTTTTAAAAAATATTATATACATGTATTATCTATTCACATGAGATTTATATTTTGATAGGATGCATTTTTACATAGTTGGAAACTCTCTCTTTAGAGAGGTTGTTGTGGGTTTGATTTTTTGTATGCCCTTGTATTATCATCTTTTTCAATGAAAACAGCTGTTTCTATTTAAAAAAAAAAAAGAATATTTAAGGAAAAATTCTATACTATATAGAATAATTAAAAGATTACAAATTAGCTAATAAACTGAGTGTGCTAAAGTAACAGTTATAACATATACTACCACACCTGATAATTGCATCGTTGTGCCTGGGCTGTGAGGGCTCTCCCCCCCACACTAAAATTTAACTAAAAAAATATTAGTTAAATGAATTTGTTTGATATATATTTTGTCACGAGGTTTATTATCTTCTAATGAGCAATCAACTTTTGAAAAATTTATTCTTCTGGGGACCAATCATTTTTAGGATGTTCATGGAAAAATCAACCATTTTGCTTTTGCAGGTTCACTGGCAAGAAACTCTTAGAGGGCTTGTTGCTGGAGTACTAACCACCCAGAGAGTGCTTATGGTTTCAGCTGATCTTGATATACTGGCAAGGAGTTATGCAAAATTTGATAAAGGAATTCCTTCAATATCCTTGACATTAGTTGATTAGCTTTTCTTTGTTTACCTATTAGGATAAAGACAAAATTGTACATCTGAGTTCATTTTTATTTTTTGTTTTGGGAATATATCAAACCTGTTTTTGGCGAGCTGTATAATTTAAAACTAAGTTAAAAGTTTGATAATTAGTGGGAAAATAATGTTGAAGGGCAGCTTGTATTTAACTCAGTTCTGCAACTCTTAGGAAATGTGTACCATTATAAATAATACTAACCAGTACTCCGTTATATTCTGGAAACAGGAGTTAGGCTTTTTATAACGCTTAGAACTTTGTCCACAAATTGCGACCTTTTCTGATCAAAAGCTTGTTGAAACACTTAACTAATGTGCACTATCGATCCCTGCTGTGGATTGGACCTGCACTCGTTTTTTCTACAGCAACAGCGATTAGTGTGCTTGGCTGGGATGGAAAGGTGAGGACCATTCTTTCAATCAGTATGCCTTATGCAGGTGCGTTTCACAATCTAGGCGTTGATTTTCTTTCTTCCGACTGTATATTTCTTCCATTTACTGTATTTATAATGTATAATGTATTTATCTATGATTTATGACATAACCAGAAATATTGTATTTTTCTTATATATGTCTGACCAGAAAGGTGCTACTTCCGTGCAGTTCTTGTCGGTGCTTTGAATGATCGCTTATTGCTTGCAAATCCAACAGAGATAAATCCCAGACAGAAGAAGGGCGTGGAGATAAGGAGTTGTCTTGTTGGACTTCTTGAACCTCTTCTTATTGGTTTTGCTACAATGCAACAACGATTTGAGCAGAAGCTTGATCTTTCAGAAATATTATATCAAATCACATCAAGGTTTTCTTCTTTGCAGCTGCAGATTTTTTAGTTTTGCGGAATATGCAGTCTTCTTGGTTTGGATCCTTAATAAGATCTTATAAGCACTATGTTTTTTCTAATGGATCTTTTATTATCTTATCTGTGTTGAATTCATCTGAAGTTATGAAACCTGACTTGTAATGTTACTCCATGAAGATTTGACAGCTTGCGTATCACTCCAAGGTCTCTTGATATTTTAGCTGGTGGTCCTCCTGTCTGTGGAGACCTTGCAGTGTCCTTGTCCCAAGCTGGTCCACAGTTTACGCAGGTGAGTGATGGATAATGTTGTGCTCTCACCCTATTGTACTTTCCAAACCTGTCTCTTTTAATTATTTTTATTATTAATTGAAATCTCTCTCTCCATCTGTTGCTCAATGAATTCAGGTGTTGCGGGGTATATATGCTATTAAAGCTCTTCGTTTTTCTACTGCTTTATCTGTTTTAAAGGATGAATTCTTACGATCTAGAGATTACCCAAGATGCCCTCCAACCTCTCATTTGTTCCATCGGTTTCGGCAGTTGGGTTACGCATGTATAAAGTATGCAGATAAGATCACACTTCCCTTTTGGTTTTCTTTGTTGTGATCTTCAATATCGATTCAATACCTCAAAATTCATTGTTTCTTAGTACTGAGTGTGCTTTGGCATTCCTCCCTTTTGATTTTCATATTTATCCTATTGTTTGAATTAATTTTCTTACTGGGAGGGCTTGGTCGCTTTTGGTCATATGCTGCTTTAAATGCTTCTTAAAAAAATCTAGTGAGTTGTGGTTCCCTGATTCCTTTATTGGAACTTGTGAAAGTTCCTTCTGGCTGCTATTGTCTCTTTTTATTTTTCTTCTCTCCCTCTGGGAGATTGTATCTCTTAACAATTTTCTTCCTAGAAAAGTTTTTATTTATTTATTATTTTTTTTTAATTTTTAAATCTGACTGAGTTAAGCTTGCAGGTTTGGTCAATTCGATAGTGCCAAAGAAACTTTTGAAGTTATAGGAGACAATGAAAGCATACTTGATTTATTTATCTGCCACCTTAACCCCAGTGCATTGCGGCGTTTAGCTCAAAAATTGGAAGAGGATGGCACAGATTCTGAACTGAGGCGATATTGTGAGCGAATTTTAAGGGTCCGATCTACAGGATGGACACAAGGCATTTTTGCAAATTTTGCTGCCGAGAGCATGGTTCCCAAAGGTCCAGAATGGGGTGGTGGAAACTGGGAAATCAAAACTCCCACCAACTTGAAGGCTATACCACAATGGGAACTGGCTGCAGAAGTGACGCCATATATGAAAACAGATGATGGTTCTATTCCTTCGATTGTGGCGGATCATATCGGTGTTTACCTTGGCTCAGTTAAAGGTAGAGGCAGTATTGTTGAAGTAGTAAGTGAGGACAGCCTGGTCAAATCTTTTACACCGGCTGGTGGAAATGTTGACAAGGCCACTGGGCTTCAAACACCCTTAGCAAAATCCATTTCTAATAAATCCAAGGTATCTTCTGATGGCGAGTCAAAGGATAATTTGATGGGTCTGGAATCTCTTATGAAACAATCTTCTAGTTCAGCCTCTGCAGATGAACAGGCTAAAGCAGAAGAAGAGTTCAAGAAAACGATGTATGGTACTGCTAATGATGGTAGCAGCAGTGATGAAGAGAATGTTTCAAAAACACGAAAGCTGCACATTAGAATACGAGATAAACCAGTTACATCTCCAACAGTTGATGTGAAAAAGATTAAAGAAGCTACGATGCAATTTAAACTCGGGGAAGGATTTGGTCCACCCATTAGCAGAACAAAGTCATTGACTGGCAGCACCCAGGACCTTGTGCAAAACTTATCTCAACCTCCTGCTACAACTGCTTTAACAGCTCCAATTGTTTCTGCCGCCCCCGTTGATCCTTTTGGTACAGATTCAATGATGCAACCTGCACCAGTCCTACAGCCTTCTACCCAGGGCACGACTGCCGGAGTTGCGGCCAGACCCATTCCAGAGGACTTTTTCCAAAATACAATTCCTTCTCTTCAGATTGCAGCTTCCCTTCCTCCTCCTGGAACTTACCTTTCACAGTTAGATCCAGCTTCCCGTGGAGTTGAGAGCAACAAGATCTCTTCCAACCAGGCCAATGCACCTGAAGTTAATGTTGGCCTTCCAGATGGTGGTGTTCCCCCTCAAGCCTCTCAGCAACCGGCTGTACCATTCGAATCAATTGGACTACCTGATGGTGGTGTACCACCACAATCCTTGGGTCAGCCCATTGCCATGCTGCCTTCAGTTCAGCCAGTTCAACCAGCTCAGCCTTCACTTCCTTCTCAGCCTATTGATCTCAGTGTCCTAGGAGTTCCAAATTCTGTTGATTCTGGAAAGCTGCCTCCACCTCAAGCAACTTCTGTGCGACCTGGACAGGTTCACGAATCCTTTTGTATCAACTGGTGTATAAATGCTCAACTATTTGCAATGCCGTCATGCCTCTCTCTAGCTCTAAAGTAACGTTTAATTTTGTCTTAATTTCTTTCTCTATCATTTTCAACCTTAATTTCTTCATGCAGGTTCCCCGTGGTGCTGCTGCTTCCGTATGCTTCAAGACTGGGTTAGCGCATCTAGAGCAGAATCATCTTTCAGATGCTTTGTCTTGTTTTGATGAAGCTTTTCTGGCACTTGCCAAAGACCATTCTCGAGGAGCTGATATTAAAGCTCAAGCAACCATATGTGCTCAGTACAAGATAGCTGTGACTCTTCTTCAGGTAATGATTTCTGAGGTCCTTCAGTAGTACACTAATTGTTTTCTAGCTATTGATGTTTTGCCAAGTAGAAAATAAAAGCAAATATCTTATGAATCAAATATCTTCAGCAGTACAATTGTTTTCTAGCATCCCAGACCTTGGTTGTATAAGAATTGCATTTTCTGCAGGAAATTGGACGATTACAAAAGGTACAAGGACCAAGCGCACTCAGTGCCAAAGATGAGATGGGCAGACTATCACGCCATTTAGGTTCTTTGCCTCTTCTGGCAAAGCATCGGATAAATTGCATTCGAACTGCCATAAAACGGAATATGGAGGTTCAAAATTTCGCCTATTCTAAACAGATGCTTGAACTTCTCTTCTCCAAAGCTCCTGCAAGCAAGCAAGATGAGTTAAGGAGCCTCATTGACATGTGTGTTCAAAGGGGTTTGATGAACAAGTCCATCGATCCACAGGAAGATCCCTCGATGTTTTGTGCAGCCACCCTCAGCCGATTGTCAACGATTGGTTATGATGTATGCGACCTCTGTGGTGCTAAATTTTCAGCTCTAACGTCTCCTGGATGCATAATCTGTGGCATGGGAAGCATAAAAAGATCAGATGCTCTTGCAGAACCTGTACCTTCACCGTTTGGCTAAACCAATTTGGCACTGCTTCAAAGATGAACGTTCATGGTTTTGGCCATTAGTGAGTTTGCTTGCATATTCCCCAACAAATCCCCAACACGGCTGAACAGAATACATTTGAAGAACTGATCGAGTTGTTGTATTATATTATATAGTTTGTATGTTTGTATGTGGGTTTCTTCTTTTCCCTTCCCTCCATTTTTTGGCCTCTATTGGGATCGTTTGTTTTAATATAAGTTCCTTCCATGTAATTTCTTTGTAGTAAATGATTGGTAGCATTGGCTCAGTTTTGTACATTTCATTTACTCTAGTGAGACTAAAGCCTATTATTAAATGTTTTCCCCCTCTATTAGCTTTTTGGGTTGGATTTGGGGTCTTAAGGAATACGAACACTTTAAATTATTTATGGTATGTATACAAAAGTGTTACGTAAAATTTTTATGAAAACCCATCATTGTTCAACCTTTTGTATGTGCCAACCAAAACATTTCTGAACTAAAAAGGGAAATTACCTTCAGTATGTTTTCAACCATTGATGCATTTTGTTTCGAATGATTTTAAAATGTAACCTTTTTAAGTCTTAGAATTTTTAAGAATTAAGTAAACTTTGAGAGAAAAATGCACTTTTAAGTTTCTCTACCAATCTCTCGCCTTCCCTCTGTTCTTAGTTTAACGAATTATGCCCTGATCTGTTTCTCATAATTATTCCCCTCTGCTCTTCCAATCTCACTGTTTTCGTATTATCAAAGCCACCAAAACACAAAGCACCCATCAAACTACTGAATTCTAAGCACAGAGGGAGATGTAATGAAGAAGTGTGGAGAAATTGCAGAGATTGCAGTCATGGAGGTGGTTGCTAGTGTACAACAAGCAGGACGCTGCGACGGCGACAAGTTGTGATTGGTGGTGGATAGATGGGCGTTGATAATTGGTGGGATGCAATGGCGACTAGTGGACGGTGACAGTGGCATAAGGATTGAGGAAGAAGGTAATCTGGTTGAATTCGAGACTATTTATAATATACCAATCCACATTAACACATAATGGTCAGGTCATTATTTCATTAAATTAAGGTTAAAGTCAAATATTATTTATGGGTGTTTCTGAAGATAAAGTCTTTAAAGACGTTTTCTTATCTTTAAAGTATTTTGATTTTCATGAAGTGTTTAGTTTTCAAGAACTTGAGAGTTTTCTGATTGTTTGAGAATTCTCACTAAGTTTTACTTGGAGGTATAATTTTTTTATAATAGTCGAGACCTTTTTTTTTTTTTTTTTTTTTTTTTATTGCATAAATGGCTGAAACAAGAGATATCTGAACCATTGCAAAGATATCTGAACCAAATGCTAAATATGTAAAAAAAATTTTGTTAATTAAATCAAATAACATTAGCCTGTATTCAAATTCTAAAACAAGATAAGATCGTAAATTTCTAAGATCTTCTAATTTTGATTACTAATTCTGAAAATTAATCTTTGTAATTTTGAAAATGTCATTTTTGTCTAATCGATTTCCAGTGAGACTTGTAACTAATGAATACAATTACCATGCAACTGCAACCAGGATGGCACCATTGAATGGGAGCTAACGTGGAATTCGTTTTTTGTTAGCTTAGTTTGTAATAGAAAAATATGAATATGAAAAATAGTTTGACCATTACGTTAACAACAATAAATTTGTAATTTTCTGGGAGAAAATATAACCAACAAAATAGAAAAAAGATATGTACACTCTAATATGCTTATTTCAAAAAGTGAATAAGTTCAATAAGTTAAGAATTTGACATTGGAGAATGACTTACTTTTCTTGAAGCTATAATGATAATGTATTTATAGTAGTAGATGACCTAGATATTATCCCTGATAGAATTTCAAAACTACACTAGGATAACCCTTTAGCTTAACCGATCGGGGCATGCAATGGACATGCCCCATTTTGCATTTTGTTAGGCTCATTCTTGTAATGGGATGATGCTTTTGGTTGGGGCATGTCCCATAAAATATTTTGTTAAGCTCAATCTCGACCTAAGACCCAAGACCGAGCACGTTGACGTGGGCCAAAGGCCCAATCCAACCTCCTCTGCTAATTTTGGTCCTAAGTTGTTTTTGGCCTGAATCTTGTTATTTTTTTTTGGTCTTGTTGCTTTTGTTTATGTTATGTTGATCGCCCCTTTCGTCCAAAATTACTCAACAATAAGCTTAATCAAGGGTTAGATTTTCATAATTTCATTCTTATTATTTTAATTTAGAGAAATTTTCACAGGTAGAAAAAATATCAAACTATTTACAGAAATAATAATAAAAAAAAACATTGATAGACACTAATAGACTTCTATCAATATCTATCAGTGATAGATTTATAAAAGTTTCTATCACTATAGTATCAATGGTAGACTTCTATCAGTTTCTATCATTGATAGACACTGATAAACTTTTATCAGTCTCTATCAATGATAAATTTCTCTATTAGTTTCTATCATTGATAGACTTTCTATTAGCGTCTATCACTGATAGACTTGTATAAGTTTCTATCATTGATAGTATCAATGATAGAATTCTAGTAGTTTCTATCACTAATAGACACTGATATTCTAACAGTGTCTATCAATGATAGACTTGTGTCAGTTTATATCACTGATAAACGCAGCGTCTATCTGTGATAGACATTGATAACAATGTCTACCACAACTATTCAAAAGCAACAAAACTCAAATCTAGCATCCAACTTCATGAGTGAATCAATTTAATACCAAAACTTAATGGGTGTTCAAGAACCAAACAAAATTAATCCAAAACGCCCCAAATCTTATCCATTACGGTAAAAAATTTGGTAAACTCTAACGCTGGTGGCGAAAAGACAGTAACGATGAAGATTGGGTTGCATGGATCTAAGAGTTAGAGGAAGAGAGAGTAAATCAGGTAGAGAGAGAAAAATCGACTCACTGCGACGACATACAACCAGATTTGCGATGTAGACCTAAACAAACGGTTAGACATGAGTGCAGTAGCTGTTGAACGTTAGAGTGTGAGGGTTAGAGAGAGACCGAAATCAGACCGAAGAAGAAGAAGATAGTACATGGGTTAGAGAGAGAGACCGAGATCGAACCAAAAAAGAAGAAGAAGAAGAAAAAAGGGGAAAGATGGAGAAGAGAGAAGATGATTAAATTTTGTAATTAGTTCCTCTTAATTTTTTATTTTTGAAAATCACACTTTAATTTATGTGCATGGCCTCACTTTCCGAAGTAAATTAAAGTGGGATGGTTTTGAACTTTATCTAAAGTTAATATCAATTATCAAAACCCTTTAATACAACAAAAGGAAAGGCAAATAATTTCCAATAATACAACAAAATGGTACACTCTTTCGTCAAGAAAAAGGAAAAGAAATTAATGATACAAAATATATATATCATAGGCGGATCATTGGTGGGGTTACGATGTTGATCTTTGTTCAAATACTAATTTGTCTAGCATGATAATAAAATTTGATTTTATTGACTTCTCCAAAATATATAATAATGACATTTTATTTTTGGTATTACACTTCAAATTTTATTATTAATCATGGCTGTCTATAATTAATAATTTCTATTTTGATTTATAGATGGCACCAAAATGATAGACAATGAGTAGTTTTCATAATGATATTTCATAGAATTTATTTTTCTTTATAATAATAATAATAATTGTTTTGATAATGTGGTTGAAAAGTGAATTCTATGTATATAACTGGATGACATGAGAATATTTCGAAGGAAAATATTTAGATGCACTCGAACTATACCTATTTTATATGTAATCTAAGTTACACCTAATATAAAATTACCTTTTATAAAAGAAAAATAAAAATTTTCTTAATTTTTTTGTGTGGTAAAAAAGTAGAGAGCACAAGACTTAGATGTAGTCTAAGATGCACCTAATCATTATCCTTTTGACAAAAAACTGCATACCGAAATGAAGTTAATTATTTTTTCATAGACTACTTTTTCTTCATTAACCTCTTTTCTTTAATGCATATAATTTTTTTTTTTTTAAAAAAAGAAGAAAAAATAGGTCCTATTTATTATAAATTTTCTTATAATTTATAATCGTTTTTTTTTTTTAAAAAGATTTTATTAACATGGAATGATAATATTGGGCAAGACTTGAGCGTTCAAAATATTTTAACTTATAAGTGAGATTATTCACATTAATTAACAATTGACTTATGTTTAGATGGGTTATTTCCATTATCGATTAATTTATAACCTACAAACTTTATCTATTATTTAAAACATTATGACATTTTTTAATTCTTAATCAATAAAATTTAGAAATCTAATTCCAAAGTGTTCATTTGAACAAAACGGATGGATTCTTCACTGTAGAGACTCATTATCTACTGCCTAACTCTACAAAAAATCTTCCCAACAATCTTGAAGAGATCGTAGGTTCAATGAGAGCTTAGAAAAAGTTGAACTGCCTAAGAATATTAAGTGCATCATATTAAATTTTTTAGAGGCCGCTGTTCATTTCGTGAGTTTCACATTAACTTGAAGGATGAATTCATATTTTTATAAAAAAAAAATTGATAAAAATGTATAAAATAAGTATTGATTTAAATATATTTTTATTAATATCCACAAGGTTTAAAATATTGATGTCAACGGAAATTTTAAGGTCTCTATTTTATAAAATTGTTGATGATGACGACTTGATGAATGTTTCTGAAAAAATTATTAAAAAAAATTCAAAACAAATATTTATATTTACAAATTACACTTTTTAACTAAGTTAGAATATTTTTTATATTTTTTACTTACATCATATTTCACAATTCACATTATAGGGGCATTTTGGTTCTTACTTTTAATTTTATATTTCATGGATTTTATTTTTTACAATATAATAGAAACACTAGTTCACTACTCACATGAAATAATTGCACAAGTAACTCAACATTTGAGCTCAAAGTAGATTATGTCCCACTTTATAAAATTAATTTTTCTTTTACGTTTTGCTTACACCATATCAACATGAAATTACAAAAGTGGATCATTGTGCATGTGAGTTAGGATCTCACTCTCGTTGCTCATTCTTGCTCTCACATCTCGTTTTTTCTCTGACATGATGATTAAATGTAAGCACTCTTTCTTCTTACTCTCACTCTTTGCTCTTGCAAGAGTAAGAGTGAGAGCGAAAAACTCAGGGTAATACAAGAGAGCAAGAGTGATAAACTAAAAGTGAGAATTGATAAAGGGAAGACAGAGAGAAATGAGGAAGAAACGAGAGTGAGGGTGAGAAACAAGAAGCAAAGGCAGAATCAATAGTCCAATGATGACATCAACAAAAGGTCATATAACATTAATTTTTAAGGTAAGTCAAATTTTTTTTTTTTTTTTTGGCATAAGTATGGAAATTCCAAAATCGATGTAAAATCAAGAAGGTAGAATTTCGATGGAATTATCAACATCTAACTTTTAAAGGGAAGCTAAAAAGTATTCAAAACTATTCTTACACAAAGGCATACTTTGCAAGCCCCACATCCAAGTATAATTTGCGATTATGGTACAAAGTAACAATCAATTGAAACTTGCAACTTCAAAGCATCTAAGCTCTTCTCTACAGCTTCACGGTTGGTTGGTGTCTTAGTTTTCTTGGATGAACTAACAATTTTGGTGGTTTTCTTTTCTGGAGAAACTTTATCTCTCACATAACAAGAAGAAAACTGATTTTCCTTTGAAGGTGAATTGGATTTCCAAGAGCTTTGCTGGGCATTCAAGAGCCTAGCAGAATAATTCCCTGGTTGAAGTCGATATGTCGTCGGTGTTGGTGAACTGATCAGCTCATCTGAAACTAAAGATTTTGATTGATCGTACTGTAAACTTCTCATTGAGATACTCTCAACTGCGTCGACAAAGATAGCTTCTTGATAAAGATGTTGTCGAAAATTCACAATGCGTTCTGAAAGCCAAACAATTTCTTCTTCGAGAACAGCTACTTCAGCAAGAAGCTCAAGTGTCTGCAAGCACAAGAATGCAATATAACATCATGAACATGCATATCTTACCACATGTTGAGGATCTCACTTTGAAAAGAATTCATAGATCTCACAATGTTTACAAGATAATGAGTTATTTCTTGAGAATTTTATATGGATGACTCTTTTTTAGGGGGTCCAAATGAAAAAGACCTATTGTTTTGAAAACTAAGTCCTAGTTTGGTAACCATTTGGTTTTTTTTTTTTTTTTTTTTGAAAATTAAGCCTATAAATACTACTTTTACCTCCAAATTTATTCATTTGTTATTACTTCTTATCAATGGTTTAAAAAACCAAACCAAAATTTGAAAACAAAAAAATAGCTTTTAAGGACTTGTTTTTGTTTTTGGAATTTGGCTAAGAATTTAACTATTGTACTTAAAAATATACAAACTATTGTAAGAAATGAGGAGAAAATAGACTTAATATTAAAAAACTAAAAATAAAAAAGAAATGATTATCAGATGTTACTTAAGTTTTTTTGACATTTTGTTTGCGTTATTTGGAATTACTGTAACAATTCCTTAATGCCCAATTCTCGCTATTGACTCTCGCTCCTCTCAATACTTACTCTTGCTCTCGATGATTCAACACTTTTCTTTTTGCCCTTGTTCTCGTTACTTATTCTCACTTATTGCTTCATGTATTTTAAATTTGAAAAGACATTTCATTTAATCTTTCTTGTATCGTTTCGTTTCATTTTTTTCTTCTTGATAGCCACTCTTGCTCTTGAGAACGAATAACAAGAGCAAAAACATGAGTCATTGAGAGCGAGAATGAGTAACGAGAGGAGTGAGAGTTAGTAGTGAGACTCGGTTGTCCATGACTACTATGCTTGCTTCAAAGGATTATTAGGCTAATTTCACCATGGTAAAAAAACTTAATTTTCTAAAAGGGGGATTTTTCATTTTGACCTCTTTTAAGGGCTATCCATACAAAAATTAGAATAGGACAAAAAAATAGTAGAACGAAAGAGACAACATCTTAGAAGTATCCAAAAAATCAAGCGACTCACAATCTATGAATTGATTTTAAAGATATGTAAAGGCTAAATAGAAAGAGCTAAAGAGAAAGAGAGTTACCGATGGAGGAAGATAAGGAGGAAGACGAGGCAAAGCTCCTAAAGGTCTAGTGAAAGCTCTCTTCAAAGCTCTGTGAACATTCTCTTCATGTCTCAACTTCTTCTTCAGCTTATCAACCTGTCAAATATGCAGAGTATAACAGAAAAAAGAACATTTGATTAAAAAAACCAAAACAAAATTTGGGTTGATCCCCAAAAATAGAGAAAAAGAAGGAAAATCAAATAATACATCTTGAAGCAATGCCATTTTCTTCTCTCTGTTCAATCCTGGTCTATTATTGATCTTGATTCCACCTTTTTCATCAACCATCTCTGTTTTCATTTCCTCCTGCTATCACAAGAAACAAGTTCAATCTTGCAACAAATTTAATACCCTTTTGTTTCTGTTTAATTTCCCTTGAGAGCTTACTTTGTCAAGAATCGACGGTTTCTGTATCTGAAATTGAATGTTGGCTCGAACTTTGGCATTCATTTTTTCTCACAACTCTGTCAAAGAAAAACAGAGTAAGAATTAATCAAACAGAGCTTACAAGAAAACAAGAATGGAAAACAGAGAGTGGCCCATTTTCGATTACTTGATAAAGATCTCGAATAGAGTGAAAGAAGAATCAAGCGAAAACAAAAATTCCCAGAAAATGGCAAGAATCAGAAGAAGAAACCCAGATGAAGAAGAGTATAGAGAGAAAGAGAGTATTAGAAATTGGAGGAGAGAAGACAAGTGGGAAGAACTGTTGTCGTCTGCTCTGTTTTCTTCTGTTGATCGCATAAACGCACACTCATTCATTCACTCACTCTTTGGATTTTTCTAAAGTTCTTTCCAATTTGTTGCGTATCAAACAAACAGAGCAAAAAGGTGAGGCCGCTTCCAAGTGGTTTTTTAACATTACTTTTGCCTTAGGTTTTGCTTTGTACCTCAATTATACTTTGCCAAGTTTTTTTCTTTTCTTTTTTTTTTCCCCAATTTTTGTAAGTATTAAACTTTTTCATATTTATTTTAGGAAAATACATATTTTCGGAAAAATTTGTACGGATAACCTCTTTTCGGGACCCAACTGAAATTTGACCAAAGTTTAGAAAACTAATGACACTCATTTGATCCCAGAAAATGCGAGGGGTCGGCACTCTCATGAAATCTAGTTCCTTCCAATCCCTTCTTTGATCTTTTTTCCTCATCAATTTTGCAATTTTTCTTTGTTTTTTCACTTCATGGTTGGCTTTTTGCTCTTACTTGTCGTTCTCGCTTCTTGGTCTCGCTCTTGCTCTTTTCTCTCGCTTTTTTGATTTTTTTTAATTAGGTAACTTTTTTCCTTTCGTGGTTGGATTCTTCCTCTTGCTTCTCCCTCGCGCTTCTTCCTCTTGTTCCTTGATCTTACTCTCTCCTTAATCTTGCTTCTTGGTCCTGCGTTGATTCACACTCCATCTTCCATGGGTTTAGATTGCAGGGAGGGATGTTGTAGAACAAAGAAGGAAGGAAAAAATTGGCGACACCTTGCATACAAATCAAAGGGAAAAATCCTAAGGGGCATTTGGATCGAGGAAATGGGATGGGAATAAGCGTGAGAATGAGTAAAGAATACCTATACCCTTGTTATGTACAAGTTTTGAAGTTTTAGGCGTGAGAATAAGCTATTCCCATGCATGGGATATACCCATCCAAAAATATGCATTTTCTTGATATATGAATTTATTCTTTTATTTTATATTATTAAAATTATTTAATATGTGAATATTAAATTTATAATTTAGAAAATTATATTTAAATTTTAAATTATAATATTTAGATTTAACTACTCTAGGTTCATAAATAAATAAATTATATATATAATACACCAAAGAGTCGATGCATTAATACTATTAATTCACTAATAAATTATTTATGTAGTTCATTAATTATCATTATGATTAATATTTTATGAGATTATTTTTAATAATTATAATTAGTTTGTCATTGATTAATTATAATGCATTATTTTTAAATCACAAAATATTGTATTTATTTTTTTCAAACTGATTTTGATTGTATTATTAATTAATATATCATAATTGTATGAATTCATCAAATTAATATATTAATCAAGTAACTTTAATTATAAATTACTTATTACAAATATTTGTAATTAATAATTTAATTAATGTTATTAGTTGGTAGTTAAATAATTAATTTTACTCAAAACTTTGAATTGAATTTATTGTTTATCATTAATCTATCAAAATTTTATAGAAGCGTCCATGATTAATTTTGTAAATTATAAAGCTAATATGTTACCATAAAATTTTGATAATATTCTCATGTACAACCAAACATAGTCATTCTTGATTTTTTATTCACAAGTATTCTTAATTCTTGGTTATCTTTAAAACCTTAAACCAAATGGGCCCTACGACTTTAAAAGCTAGGTCATTTTAGTAATTTTATCTTATGTTGACGTAAGCAAAAGATAAAAAAGAAAACATAGGTTTTTAAAACAGAGGTTAGATCTCATTTGAGCATCCAAAACTTGGGCATTGGTGCCATTTTCTCATCTTCTTTGGCCCTAAAGTTTTGGGTCTAGTTCTCATTTGACCCCTAAATTTTAAAATATTACCCTTTTAGGTTTGGAGCTTGATTTTGATTTAGCCTCTAGGTTTCAAAGTATTACAATCTTATTATTATTATTTTTGATAACACAATCTTATTATTATTATTTTTGATAACACAATCTTATTACTTTTGGGTTGGGTTTTTCTTTGCACCTCAATTATACTTTGCCAAATCATTTTTCTTTTTGGTTGGTTTATAAACTTTCATGAAAATAACAATTTAGTATCTAAATTTTTACTTGATAATGATTTAGTCTCTCTTTTTAAATTTGTAAAAATTTGGTCTATAAACTTTAATAAGCAATAATTTAGTTCTTATACTTTGAAACTTGTAGCAATTTAGTTCTATGCAAAAATTTTCATCAAAACTATATTTCAATTTTATTACATAACAACTCAGTTTTTAAATTTTGTTAATAATTTGATTTTTCATCAATTTATCAATGTATAAGAAATATCATTAAATCATCGTAATATTTTTCATGAAAGGGGGAAAATTATAACGCTTGTAAAGTGTAGAGACTAAATTCTTAATTATTTAAAAGTATAAGGACTAAATTATTACACCAACTAAAATTTCATAAAAATTTAGTCTCGTTTGGTAATAATTTCATTTTTGGTTTTTAGTTTTGAAAACTAACCTTGTTTGGTAAGCATGCAATTTAATACTTAAGAAAAATGTCAATCATGGTAAGAAATAGGAAGAGAATAGACTTAATTTTCAAAACTAGAAAACCAATAGTGTTTTTAACATTTTTTTTTTAATTTCTTTTGTAAGTGCTAAATTTTTTTATATTTATTTTATTTAAACTTTTGCAAAAAGGGCCTCCCACGGAGGGGATGTTTATGTTCATGTCATTCAACTTCCGATTTCATCAATCACTCAAATTTACAAAATTAAATCACAAATTGTTCCTATTATAGGATTATTTATAATAAAAATTAAAATCATTATGCCTTTTTATTCCTTCGATTGAAATGGCAGCTCAACCTTGTTTTGAAAATTAAGGGTATATTTAGAATATATTTTCAAGTGTTTAATTTAAAAAATTAGTCATTTCAGAAGAAAATGAAAGTGTTTGACAACAACTCAGAATAACTTTTCAAGTGTATTTTAATAAGTTTTTATCAAAAGTGTTTAAATAAAAAATAAAAAAGAGTTTTTTTTTTAAAATACTTTTTTCTCAAGTTAATTCAAATGGGTCATAAATCTTCTTTATGGTGCATTTTATTGTTTCAAATTTAATAGAGTTTAAAAATTTGGGTTAAATTGTAATAATTTTGCATTTACAGGGGTTTTATTGTTGCTCTCTTGCCAACTTGAGCATAACTTAGCCAAGGTAAAATATGTATCATGGACTAAGAGCTTTTTTTGGATTGATAAAAATTGTTTAAAATACGCATTTTCAGATTGTTTCAAAAGCTATTTTGAGTAATCGTCAAACATTTTAATTTTTTCAAAATGATTTATTTCCAAAATTAAACACTTGAAAAGTTAAACCAAACACATCCTAAAGTGATTAATCGAATTTGAAAATCTCTCTCCTGGTTGAAACTAAATAAAATTGCAAGATTTTGTAACTTTAAAGATGACTAATTAACTTCCGAGTTTGAATGTGTGCTATCAATCTCGAGATTTGAGATTTATTCATCCACTCCACATATTGTCAAAATAAATAAATAAATAAATAAATAAGACTCCGTTTGGTAACTATTTCGTTTTTTCTTTTTTGTTTCATAAAATTAAGCCTATAAGCACTACTCCCACTCCCAGATTTCTTTCTTTGTTATCTATTTTTTACTAATGGTTTAAACAACCAAGCAAAATTTTAAAAACTAAAAAAAGTAGATTTTAAAAGCTCGTTTTTTTTTTTGAAATTTGGCTAAGAATGTAACCATTGTATTTAAGAAGTATGCAAATCATTATAAAAAATTGAGAGGGAATAAGTTTTATTTTCAAGAACCAAAAACAAAAAACAAAATTATTACCAAACAGGGGCTTTTGTTTTTGGTTATCAAAATTTATGCTTGTTTCATCCTAATTGTCGAATTATGTTTTTTATCTTTGTTAAAGGAACACTTGAACTCCAAGTCAAATTCTAAAAGATTTTTTGAAATTACTTTTTTTTTTTTTTTTTTTAATTTTCAAAACTTGGCTTCATTCTCAACAACATTAGTAGGATGTAGATAACAAAATATGAGTGGAAGTAAGTTTAATTTTCAAAAATAAAAAAATAGAAAATAAAATAGTTATGAAATGAAGCTTTAGTTACCCATACAAAATAGGGAAATTGGGGAACATGGCAAAAGTTTGGGTCCTTTGGATTTATGCCAAAACCTGGAAATAATATGAATTTTGACAAAACGTGTGCCGCTCATGTGACGTCTATTTTTATAACACCGAATTTGCCCTTAGTATGGTCTGCTAACAACATTATTGAATACAATATAATTGTTATAGCGTGTATCAATTTTGAATAGAAATATAGTGTAATGAGAAGCATTGGTTTGAGATTCTAACCAAATGGATTCAAGAGAAAAAGGTGGTGCATTTTTTGCCAATTTGAATTTCAAATTAGTAATATCATATTTGACTTGATATATCCAATTTTTGAATTTATTCAAAATGAATCAATCTCTAATTTGTATATTTCCATTTTGATTTTAGTTTATACTAGATCTTCAAATTTATATTATCTTCTTAATTTTTTATTATTTTAAATTCGTATTAATATATTTGATTCGGACTAAGATCTTATTCATTATTTTATACATATTATCATCAAACAAACTATATATTTCATTCAAATTTTCTCATTTTTCATTTCTAACACGTTTGATCACTTATCATCTTATTATATTATTATATCATTTTTTTTTTTTTATATACACTTCGTTTTATCAGTATAAAAAAAGTCGGTCTTTTTACAAATAAGTAAGTAGTCACTATTTCAATCTTTCTATTTTTACTATTGATCTACAACGAGTAAGGATTCTTTTCAATGGTAGATAGGATGAATGTTCACATTATCATGATTATCGTGATGTTGAGATTTATATTCCATTAGATTCATTCCAACAATTTGATGATAATATTCAAGGTAAGCTTTTTTCATCTTCCAATCTCTCTATATTCCGTTTGACATTGTACTGCGATGGTTCCAACAATTCGAATCTCATTTAGATTGTTGAAGATAATGATGTTTTGTGGTTATTGTCAGTTTTATCGAACTTCTCCCAGAATGATTTATATGTAGTTGTTTACACTGCATGACCTGGTACTTCTCGAAACACAATGTATTTGAATATTGATTTACCTCGCCATCACGGTTGATAATTATTGGGTCTTCGTTCACTTGTTTTTTCCCACCAGTTAATCTTTCACTGACTATTGTTCTTCCTTTAGGTCTTTTTTTTTTCATAACTTCAATCCTTCTTCGAATGCATTTAAAGGGTTGACTATTTTTAAACTTATTAAATGGTGATAAACAATTAATGTTTCATTTTTGTTTTGGAATCCTAAAAAGTAGGGGATTATATATGTATATCAAAGATTTATTCGGTTTGCCTAAATACTCGAAATAAAATATTATTCTAAAATAATTTGGTAAATTTTTAATTATTTATGAAAAAAAAACTCTATATATTATATCCAAAGATTTTTGTTCAACACTTATTCCTTATCTTTAATGGTTGAAACAATGTATAGAATAGATTACATTGTGCATGGACGAAAAGAAAGATTGTAGAAAGGTTTTTGTTTCTCTATCAGTGAAAAACCCTGTGGTACTGTCGTGAAAAATCCTGTGGACTAGTTTTGGAGTCCCTTACAACAGGATCAGTTTCGATGTCCCTTAAACGGATAAATGAGGGTTAGAGAAGCGTATACATGAGAAGGTAAAAGTTTCGCCCCCGATTTACAGTCACTTACCTTGCGACAATGGAAGGGATTCTAGTCTATTCGTTAGTGTCGCCGCAATGGAATGGATTCTCCCCACAATGGACAGAGAGATTTTGTGGTATATCGCCTAAGCAGAGAGGGTTTGTGGTTGGTAGCCCAAACATAGAATGATTTTATTCTTCACACTTCCGGCGTGTCTTGATTTTGATTGAGAAAAGTCAAAATCCCTAATCTCTTTTGTCATGGGATTAGTGTTTTTGTGTTTTTGGAATTGTTTTTTTGTATTTTGAATACATGCTTAGGTTTGTGTAACAATCATATTAGGTAGGTGTAGATTTGAGGTTTGGCAGATGCATTGTTTATTGTAGTAATTGTTTTAGTTATAGTGTATTTGTTATTTTTTGAATGGTTTAGAAACTCTCTAGCTTCAATATGTGAAGGTTGGATCTTTTATTTTAAGTGAGGATAGTTCTGAAAATTTTGCATTATTATTTTTTATTATTTAATTCGATTTTACCATTTTTTAAAAAATATTTTACTATTTTTTTAATCGAAACCTTAAATTTTACCATTTATCTAGTCAGTCTTAGAAAATAAGTATCAAAATTTAAGAACCAAAATGACAAAAAAAAATAGAAGGAAGAATTAGGGGACCAAATTTTAAATTATTTATTCTTTAAAACTAACTATATCAACTTGTTTAAGAAAAATCTCATATGCATTGATGGTATTTAATTGAAAGTTTTAGAATAAAGAACCAAAATTTTGAAAAACAAATTAATTACGTAAGATTGCAAACAACTAATAGGTAACATCATTACTGGATTTCATAACCTTAATGAGTGGTTAGATTTTCATAATTTGATTCTTATGATTTTAGTTCATGTGGATGGCTCACTTTCAGAAGTAAATTAAAGTGGAAGGGTTTTAAACTTTATCTAAACCTAATATCGATTATCAAAACTAGTTTTTAGTGCATTTGTTTCACAAGCATCTTAGATTTTCTTGAAATGAACATCTAGATTATCGTATTTGTTTTACGATATTGTGAAATGCTCCAACATCAAAAGATTTCTGGACATTCTAGGATACCTGAATAGAAGGCATCTGTAGAGTTTTGGATACTTCATAAAACATGGGTTTTCTAAATTCCCGAGTTGAGGGCATCCTTATTTTACTTTTTTGTTCTTCCTTTTTATTTTATTTTACATATATATATATTAATCTTCATTTACATTATATAATTAAAATAAATACTGTCAATCATGTATATCATATATTTTTAGTTATATCATAATTCTTATTATTTTTTGGCAATGTATTCAAATTTAAATTTAAATTTAGTTTATCAAAATATTAAATTATGATATATTATTTTGTTGAGAAAAATAACATATAAAAATAATATAAATTGTATCAATTTTTTTTTAAAAAAATCAAATTGATAAAAACAAATATGTTATATAAGTTCAAATTATATCAAATTAATTATAAAGTAATACATAGTCTTAGGACATTCTTGGAACATTATGTAAATTTAAAACATTTTCTAGTAGAAATCCTACAAAACAAACATAGTTATCAAAATATTCCAAGATTTCTGTAAAAAATGTTTCTACAAAATAAACATGATAATCTAAATATACTGAACATCTATAATTTTTAATATATATAATTTTCAGTATTTAAGATTTTATCTTCTGAAAAACAAACCGCTCCTTAAAGATTAAAGGAAAATACTTTCCAATAATACAACAAAATGCTAAACTCTTTCTTAAAAAAAAAAAAGAGAGGAAATTAAAGATACAAAATAAATAAAAAAGAATCATAAGCAGATCATTAGTGGGGTTAATATGCTGATCTTGTCCAAATACTTATTGTCTTACATGATTATAAGATTTGGCTTTAATGATTCTTCAAAAATATAAAGCAATGACTTATCTTTTATTTTTTATTTGTTCAAATATCAACTTTAACATTTGAACTCATCGATTAAAACCATAAATTAATAATTCTATCAATTTAAATCCTAAATTTTTGTAAGTATATCGTCAATTTACCCACTTCTCTACATTTTATTTGACCAACATCGTGAAAAATCAATTAAACTCAATTTTCATAAACCAATTAATTTAGAACCCTTAATACATTTACTTTTGAAAATCATCCATATATTAATTCTCAAACACGTGTAGATTTCTTCAAATGCCGGTTTTACAAAATCGACGATAAGAGTAAATGTATGGATGATTCACTCTAAGAAAATTCTGACCAAAAGTCTAAATTGATTAATTTATAAAAGTTTAAAGTTTTAATTAATACATTTATAAGCTTTACATGGTTTTTTTTCACAAATAACATAATGGAAGATGTAAATTGATATGTTCATAAAAGTTAGGTTTAAATTGATACCATCTCTAAATGTAAATTTATATTTTTCCTTTTTTTTAAGCAACACATCAAATTGTGTTATAAAACCATGGATGTCTAAAATCAATATTTTCTATTTTGATTTATAAATGGCACCAAAATGATAGATAATGAATATAGTTTTCATTTTGTAATTTCTTTTTACCATCATCATCATCATTATTTGAGGACAATTGTTACAATTATTATTAATGCGGTTGAAAAGTAAATTCTTATAAAAATTTGATGTTGATTAGTGGATGAAATGAGGATATTTTAGAAATGAGTGAAAAAAAAGTGACATATTGAAAGGAAGTTAATTATAATTTCATAGACTACTTTTTCTCCATTCCCCTATTTTCTTTCATGCAAATAATAAGAAAGAAAAAAAAAACACGTAAAAAAAAAATAAATAAAACATGTCCATTATTTCCTTAATAAATGTTGCAAGCGATTTTATAATTTTTTTTAATATTTCATTGAAAATTTTCATATCATTTATGATTTTTTTAAAGGATTTTAGAAACATGGCATGGCATGATAATATTGGGTAAGAATTCAAATTTTTAACTTAATAAATGAGATTCTTTACTTTCAAAAATGGACTTATATTTAGATCTATTATTTTCTTGATTCAACTATGGATTTCTATTTAACATATAAATTCAATTTTTTTTTAAAGAAAACTCGTTCTATTATTTAAACATTATGACATTTTTTAATCCTTATTCGATAAAAGTTTAACAATCTAGTAAATTAAAGTTATTTGGACCATGGATTAATGGATGGGAATTAATATCGCTCTCTAACTTCACAAAATCTCTCCAAACAATTTTGATATGAACCTAAGTTAAAAGAAGCTTTAGAATGTGTTAAGAGCATGATATTAAATTTTCGTCAAAATGTTGACATTTTTACTTATATGACTTTGACATAAATTTAAAAGATTGAAGTGACATTTCTCATTAAAAAAAATGAATGAAAATGTATAAAAGAAGCACTAAATATATCATAACTAAACAAAAAAACATGAAAAAATAATTTATTAAATTAAATATTGTTTTGAACTTTTTTTTAAGCATCAATAATTTTTTTCTTTTAAAATAGAATAAAGATTTTCTATAAGCTTAGGAAGTCTCACGATTTATTATCTTCTATTACTAACGCTAATAATCTTCCTCCTTCCACCCTTTCTTTTCTCTTTTTTTTTTTTTTTTTTTTTTTTTTAGTATAATAGAGAATAAGAAATTCGAATATTAGACTTCTTAATCACTGAAACATTGATATGAAACTATGACTTTGACTCTTTTATCTTTTTGTTTATTCTACCATTGATAAAACATTTATATTCTTTTTTTTCCCTTATTCTTTTCTTAAGAAAATATTTTTTTACTTTTCTTTTAGAATTCGATCACAACTCATTTAACAACTTTTTCACATTATGCTCTTTATCCAGATGAAGGCTTATATTCTTTTTATTATCTTTTTAATGGCCGATAAATTATATCTTTACTTGCTTTCTTTTATTTTTAAAGTATATTTTAATTATCGATTATATTTTCTTTTTGGAAACATTATCATTAAAATGAGAAAAAGAAAAATTTTGTGTTCATTTTATCACATTTTATACTATTTAGCTGAAGAAATCAATTTCAACTCTAAATTATATTAAATGGAGCTCTAAACTTAAATAAACGTTGAATTGTTACCTCTTTGAGATTAAATAATAAAATTTTATTAAACTAATAATAAATCATACAAAATTCAACCAACAAAAATACATTAATTTTGTCACTTATTCAAATTTAGAGTTTAAATATTTGATGTAATGAAGGAATATCATAGTGTTCAACAATGCTCCTAATTGTTTAGTGAAAAAGTGACTAGCTCAAACTTTTTTTTTTCATGGGCTTAATCAAAATTTTGAGATTTTTATATAAATGAATCAAGTTTTACATGATCCATATTTTAGAAACAATGAAGAATGACTTTCCATTGATGTCATAGACCACTTATTAACACTTTTTTAGAATAGTGAGGGAGAATGTCGAGGAGCATGAGGATGAGAGAGTGAGAAATGAAGAGTTAGCATGAGGACGAGGGAGTGAATAAGAAAGAGTCGTAACGTATGAGAGCACTATATTTATATTTGATTAGTGTCGAGCATGAATGCAAGCTCAAAAGAAAGGAGGAGGAGGAGAGCACACCAAGCATAAAAATAGTGATGTAAGTAAAATATTATACATATCATTTTCAAAATCTAGGAGACAACAAATATTATTTTAGCTGTGGAATTTGGATCATGTTAAAAATCTCCAAAATTTTCTTATGGAGATAATGTACCTTGTAGAGGAAGTTAATGTCTCAATTGTAATCCATGACGCATCTAAAAAGAAAAGATTAGGCCAGCAAATGGATAGCAAAATAGAATATATATTCACTTTGATTTTATTCAATTGGCTCTAGGCCATGTTTACGCTTGGCCTAATTTAGTTTAATCGTAGTAAGTCAATGGACCTCAATCAAAAAGAAAATTTGATTTCTTTGATATTGTTTACATTAGACAATCTTTTTAATCGTAATTCAATTTTTATTGAACATATTTACATTAACACTGCTAATGGAATGAAACTTGTGCGATTACTTTAAATCCTCTTTATATAATAAAACGTTGTCATTGACGGAAAAATTAGTTTCATCTTTATCTTTCACAGTTTTCAGAATTTTTGAATGTTCACTGTTTTGCACATTTGACCCATTTGTCTTCCCCCTCTTGCTCATTCCAAAAATATTCTTATTCTATAAGCTAAGTATTTGGGTTTTAATTATCTATTCGATTTTTCCTTTCATTTTGTAGATTTGATTATTATTCTGTGGATCTGATTATGTTCATTATTCGATTGTAGTTTTATCTATGCCTGTTGTCGATTGCACGTTCATTTGAAATTTCAGATGATTTTTAGGGGATAACTGGCTCTTAGATGGTTTAACTCTGAGATGTTGTGTTGTATTGGTTGGATCTTATAGGATAGTTTGAATATGAAATGGAATTAGGGACCGAGATTGCAGATTTCCTTGTAGGGTCCATGCTTCATTCCAATTACAGAATGTTGGCAAATAGCACCAATCGTAATCAAGTGGGTAAAACTTTTCATATTCTCATTGATTATTTTCATTTACAAGTACGTAAATGTGGCATCAGTCTCTTATATATAAATAAAATGTTTGTATATTACAATTACAAACTATAGAACCCTACGAGATTTAGGACATCAACCCCAACAAACGCTTGGTCTTTTCCTTATATATTTTCACGTTTTCATACGCATTCAGCCGCCATTCATCCAACTCGTTTAGTTGCAGCTTTCGACATTCTCCCGGACTTCCAGGTCTAAGTTCAACTTCTTAATTGCTTAATATGCTCTGTGCTCCAATTCTCATGGCAAGTGGCATGCTTTCCCAAGCACTAAGGCATATGAAGACATTCCTATTGGTGTTTTGAACGTGGTCTGGTATGCCCAGAGTGCTTCATCAAGTCACTGCACCTAGTCCCTACTTGACGCACTGACTACTTTTTCCAGAATTATTTTGATTTCTCTGTTTGAAATTTCAGCTTGGCCGTTTGTTTGTAGGTAGTAGGCGGTGGCCACGTTATGCCTAACATGGTATTTAACGAGTAACTTAAAAATAATACGGTTTATGAAATACGTACCTTCATCAATGATTAGTGCCCTGGGTGTTCCAAAGCATGTGAAGATGTACTTTGTCAGGAACTTTGAAACAGTCACCACATCATTCCTTGCACAAGTTACTGCCTCAACCCACTTTGACATAGTCTACTGCTACCAAGATATATTGCTGACCAGAGGAGGGAGAAAATGGCCCCATGAAATCAATACCCCAAACATAGAATAGTTCCACTTCAAGTACGTTGTTAAGGGGCATTTCATTTCTTGCTGATAAATTATCTGTGCGTTGGCATGAGTCACATTTGAGTACATAGTCTCATGCATCTTTTGAACAGAGTGGGCCAAAAGTACCCACTTTAAAGAAACTTTGCAGCGGTTCTTTGTCCTCCGAAATGGCCTCCATAGGGGGAGTCATGACATTTAAATAGTATGCGTTGTATCTCAACTTTAGGAACACATCGACACATGATCAAATCAAGGCCTTGCTTGTAATGGAATGACTCAAAAGTAAAACTTGCTGTCATGCACGAGCTGTTTTCTTTGTTGGGGGTTGAACTCTTCGGGAAATTGTTTGGTGGTTAGGTAATTAACAATATCAGCATACCAAGGTTCTCGATCTTCAACTTCAAGTTGGTGTTCGTCAGGAAATGTTTCTTCAATTCCAGCCAGCTCCAATTGAATTTCCTTATTCTCTAAGTGTGATAGATGGTCAGCCACCTGAATCTCCATCCGTTTTCTATCCTTAATTTTCAGATCAAATTTTTGTAACAGTAGTACCCGATGAATGAGTTTGGGCTTTGCGTCTTTCTTATTCATTAAGAACTTAATGGCAGAGTGACCAGTATAGATGGTTGCTAATGCACCAACAAGACATGCTCGAAAATTTTCAATTACAAACACCATCGTCAACATTTTCTTCTTTGTAGTTGTATAGTGTTCTTGAGATTCGTTGAGTGTCTTGTACGCATAGGAAATAGGATGTATAAGATTTTCCCTTTTCTGACCCAGCATTGCTCCAACTACTACATCACTAGCATCGCACATCAAGATGAAAGGTTGCATCCAATCAGAATCTATCAAAATAGGGTTGTTGCTAATGCATACTTTAAGGTTTCAAACACATGTTGGAAGTTTTCATGAATACGTAGGGTCTATTCAATTCAAACAACACGCTTAGTGGATGTGCGATTTGGGAAAAACCTTTGACAAACCTTCGATAGAAACCTGCGTGGCCTAAAAATCTTCTTAGGTTCCTGACATTTGCAGGTGCAGTCAACTTTGCAATCACATCTATCTTTGCTTCATCAACTTCCAACCTTTATGGCCAAGCACAACACCCTCTGTCACCATAAAGTGACATTTTTTCCAATTAAGCACCATGTTAGTTTCCTCGCATCTAGCAAGGACGACTTCAAGATTGTTAAGGCAAGTCAGATAAAAATCTCTAAAGACTGAAAAATTGTCCATAAATACTTCAACAGATTGTTCCAGAAAATTGAAAAAGATAGCCATCATACATCTTTGACATGTCCCTGGTGCATTACACAACCCAAAGGGCATGCGTTGAATTTCTACGAAATTGGCTGGTCTTTTTTCTTTCTTTTTAGTTTTGCTAATTTCTTTGTTTGTTTTGTAGGTTTTTTTTTTTTTTTTTGTAGGCCTCTCCAGAGCTGGATCTAGGCTAAGCGAAGAGGAGATGCCTGACCACCACCATCCCATGCACGACATAATATAAAGGGAGGTTTTCTGATCCCTTGTTTTATCTTTTTGAGCTTTACTTGTAATACATTGGGGAAAATGTATATTTTTAAGTTGGGGGTAGGGTACCCGTCGGGTAATTTTTATTAGCTTGAGGTCCTTGAGCGTTGTGCTCAGACAATGTTATGTGCTTTGATTGTCTTGCTTGCTTGTTTACTCTATTGTTATCGTGATAGTTTATGACACTCTTCTTGTAATAAAATTTGCATGAATGAACGTTAAAAATGCATGATCATGATTTGTAGCCCAATTTTAAAAAATTTTCTTGTCATTTGCATCTTTAAGCCATTATTTTGCGAAATTAATGTCTTGCATGCTTATAATTGAGTTATCTGGTTTGTACTTCTGTTGTCACCTCGAAAGGTCCACCTTTGACTTAGGAGTAACTATTCTTGTTTTAGAGCAAAACTATATAGAGTGGATAAAATAGAGCCTACCGTGAATTAAAAAAAAAGAAAAAAAAGGAAAAAAGAAAAAAAGAAAAAGAAATTAGTTGGAATTTTTGGAAAAAAAAAGAAAAATAAAAAATGAGGCACATGCCGACATGTTTGCAAAAACAAAAAAAAAAAGAAAAGAAAAAAAAAGAAAAAAAGAAAAAATAGTGTGCGTGTGTGTATGGATAGAGGTGAAAATAGCTAACTCTGCCGTGCCTAGTTGGGATCTGCGAGAAAAGAGTGTTAGGTTCCCGACGGTGGGGCGTGAAAGCTAGCCCTCTAGGTAAAATAAATGCCCTTTATGTTTTGTGTGTGTGAGTTTAGGCACCCTTGTCTTATTATTTCTCTCTCTTTTGCAAGTGTGGTGTTGGGAATGTCCTAGAACTCGCAGTTCGTATTAAACATTCCATTTATCAATAACTAATAAATTGTTGATTTTGCATTCTATTATGAAAATCCAATAAACATATCCATGACTATAGTCTAAATACTGTAACTTTTTGTAGTGACATAAACAGAATCAAATAAACAGTATATAGCCTAAATGGTCTAATAAGTATATGGATGAAATTGAGTATCTCATCCTGGTAACACTATTGGATGCGGCCCATTCTATAGTTGTTACAAGAAGTTGTAAAGTGCTACAAACGATGTGATCCACAGATCGTTCATGTTGAGACATGTGAGTGGGGACATCCTATACAATGAGTTTGCATATATACTGGACCATGAAAATAGTCACTTTTCTTTATAACGACTGTTTACTGTTGAAACTAACTATTTCATTTATTAAGTAACCTAGGTTAATTCGATCTTAATCTTGAGCTAGCGATGAACTCCTGTTTGTTCGGGATTATCATTTGATCTGAAAATGGTGAGAGTAGTCCAACAACACTATTGAATAAACCTCCCATTTTGGGGATAAGACCGAATGAATAGCTAGGGACATAGCCCCGCAAGATGGAATTCACTCCTACCCGATTTAGGGTTAGCAGATAGGTTGTTCTCTTAAGTACTGATTCCAGGTCTTGAACAATCGGGGCCCCGCCTTTTCATAATAGAGAAATTATTTGATTCATAGGGATGGAATTCACTCCTACCCGAATTAATCTAGCATGTTTTTAGTTATTTTCTACTTGATTGGGTGTTTCTACCTTGCTTGGGACGAGCAAGAATTAAGTTGGGGGTATTTGTTAGCTCTAAAAAAATAGCTAATATTCCTAGTTTAATTCGGGCTCTTTAGTGGATTTTACGTGTTTATTTCCCTATTTTGTAGGCATCAAGCGATCAAGGGGTAAAATTAATCATTTTGGTGAAGAATGGTGTTAATTTGAACATCCGGGCTTCGAAGAAGTTGAAAAGACCAAAATGCCATCGAGTTTCACCAAGTATGAAGCACCATCAAGTACCATCGAGTAATCAAGAAAACGCTGCCGAGTGTCCGAGGATCGAGTATCGAGCTGTCAAGGACCGAGTAGCGAGTATCTAGCAGAAGCGGCAGCGTTGCAACACTACGACACTTGATAGATGAGCCTGAGCACGAGTGCAACCCAAGCGTTGCAACGCTGCGATGGATTCCTATAAATACCTCTCCTCGGCCCTAGGTAAAAAAAAGGTTGAATTTTGGAGGGTTTGGGCTGACTCTTGGAGCTGAAGCATAGAGGCCAAAGTCAGGCTTTCTTCTTCTATTCCCTTTATCTTTCAGTATCCTTAGGTTAGATTTATTTTATTTTATGATTATAAACATGTATTGGATTGTATCTCATTGGTTTGTCCATGAATCAATGAGGTAATCTTTCAATTAGTTCTTGGATTAAGTATTCTTTGTATTTAAATGAGTTTCTTATGCTTTAATCTAGAATTATGTTTTTTCTTAAATCTTGTTTGATTTAGATTTTGTTTTATGTGTGGATTGACACCCCTATCATGAATGCACGTCTTTGCTAGTTAAATTCAAGCTTGCACGTATCTTTGTATCATCCATGCTTTGAATTTACCCTCGTAGTTGAGTTGATTCAATGAATTGACAAAATTCTGCGTCATCTGGGAACTTCAATGCATTTAACACAGTGAATTTCACTTCCTGATTATCCACATGCATAGTAAGTTCCCCTTTATGTACATCAATCAAGACTTTTTCAGTAGCTAAAAATGAGGTCCAAGAATGATTGGAATGTCTCTATCAACTTCATAGTCTAGAATAATAAAGTCTACCAGAAAGATAAACTTGTCAACTTTTACTAGCACATCCTGAATCTTCCTTTGAGGGTATGTGATGGATTTGTCAGCAAGTTGTAGCGTTACTGTGGTACACGTTGCTTCACCTATCCCGAGCTTTTTGAAAATAGAGAGGAGCATTAGGTTGTTACTAGCTCCCAAATCACATAACACATAACCCACATCTATTCCTCCGATCAAATGGTAAAACTGATTGGGTCTCTTTACTTTTAAGAAAATTTTCTGTTGATCAATGCATTACACTTCTGAGTTAATGCCACGAAATAAAACTCATTGATCTTAATTTTTTGATAAGATATCCTTCAAAAACTTCACGTAACTTGACATTTGTTTTGACGCTTCAATTAGAGAAATATTGATGTGTAACTGCTTAAGAGCATCGAGGAAGCGTTTAAATTGGTTTTCGTCATTCTTCTTCTATAGGCGTCGAGGGAATGGTGCGTTCAGACGCACATCAGGTACCCCTCTGTTGGATGTACTTGGTTGAGAATGACTATTAGAGCCAAGTGCTTTTTCTGGTTGAACTTTTTCAGGTGTCGTAGTTGTTTGAGGTGTGCTTGTAGACGTTGAAGGATGATTATCTTTTTTTAGGTCTTTTACCTTCTCTTCCACTAGTGGTCTACCACTGCGTAATGCCACTACTTCATATTGCTCTTTTCCATTATTTTGTCTGGGTGCTACAGTGTTGCTAGGCAATGATAACCCATATAGCTTATAATAGGTTGTTTGAATGCATCGATCTGTTACGCGCTCTACGTCAAGATTGCATTGTTCATTGTTAAATTCTTCAAGAAATTTGTCATTGTAGCCACTTGTACTGAAAGATTAGCTACTGCTTAGTATCAGTCGTACCCTATTGTCGTCTTCTATTGTCTATTCTAGAATCATAAGCATCATCAACCCACTTCATATTGTGTTTGGCAATCCTATCCAAAATCTCGTTGGCTTCATTGTAAGATTTGTCGATAAGGCCACCTGCGACAGCTTCATCTGCTGCCATCTGGGATGGTCTATTCAATCCTTCATAGAAGATCTCCATATGGACAGTTAGAGGAAATCCGTTGTTAGGACAGTTGTTTTACCAACTTTTTGAATCCTTCCCATGCGTCACTGAGTGTCTTGAATTCTCCTTGCTCAAAATTCATAATCTTTCGATGGCTTTTTGCGTTGACTATGAGAGGTAAGTATTTTTGCATGAACTTCTCTACTAGCTTGTTCCACGTCGTTATTTCACCTGACTCCAAGGAGCTCGCCCATGGCTTGGCATCACCTCGGAGTGAATATGGAAACATGGACAATTTGATTGCTTCTGGCATGATTCCAGGAATCACGAATTAATTACAAGTCTTCAGGAAGCGTTTCATGTGAGCATGAGGGTCTTTGTCGCGAGCACCGCCAAACTGTCCTGCGATCTATAACATTTATAGCATGTCAAATTTCATTTCAAACCGGGTCATGTTAGTTGTTGGATATATGATCCTGGACAAAAAATCATACAACACTGGTGATGCATATTCACGCATTGGACGCGCGCTGTTGTTCGCCATGAGGATTAGATTTACTAAAGCATTAACTAGCTGTTGAGCCAAATTTTGGTTATTTTGGTTGTTTGCCATTTGTTGTTGCCTTAACCTTTCACCAAGCTTTACAAAATAGCTATTATTCTTAGCTTAATTCAGACTCGTTATTAGATTTTGTGTTTATTTTTCTATTTTGTAGGTATTGAGTAATCAAGAGGTAGAATTAATCATTTGGAGCAGAACGAGGTTAATTTGAAGCAATTTAGAGGTGATTTGAGCATTTAGGCTTCAAAGAAGTAGAAATTATGAAAATGCCACTGTCACAGAGTTGCAATGCCTGACGCTTGCCTGATGTTCTGCAGAGTTGCAACGCTAGCCTAACGCTTGCCTGGCGTTATAAAGTAGAATGTGCAATGTTGCAACGCTACCTACATTGTTGCAACGCTCCGAAGTTTGTACAACGCTAGCATTGCAACACTCTTCCTAGAGTTACAACGCTACGATGATTTCTATAAATACCTCTCTTCGTCTTTAGGTCAAAATATGCTAACTTTTGGGGGTTGAATGGATGGAGGCTGAAGTTAACCTTCATTCTTATTCTTTTCCCTTCAGAATTTAGTGTCTTTAGGTTAGTTTTTCTTTTTATTTTGGGTTGTAATTGATGGATTGGATATATATCTCGGATTTTTCTATGAATTAAGAGGTAACTTCTATCTAATTTTCTTTGAGTAAGAGCCCTATATCTTATTTCTTGAGTTTTCTGTAATTAAATTGTGATGTTCTTCAATTCAATGTTTTTCTTTGAATCTTGATGAATTTTTATTTGCATTTGTGTGTTAGACTAATGACCCTATCATGATTGCATATCTTCGCTAGTTAATTTCGAGCGTCCACGCTTCCTCGTTGTTCTTCTATTCTTGATTTTCAATGGTTGAATGTGTATGCTTAAGATTTATAGGTTGTCCTTGAATTTTGGCATTGTATGTTTAATTTAGATTTGCAGAATAAATTGGCTAATTGAATATGGCTTTTCTTGTCTTTTAATCAATGCGATTGAATCATTATTTTTAATGCATATGTTTTTCTAATTCTATATGATTGCTAAAAACCTATTAGAATTGAGAGCATATAGTTTAATTAGGGCATGGTCTTTTCAACCTTAATTAATAATTAGGATGCTTGATTGATTTTTATTTAATTGATTATCGACCTTTGTAGAGACTAGTTAAGTCAAATTGATTTGGTAGTCATGCATGCATAGAATTGAACGTTCATTTAATTATCGATTTCCATGAAAGAAATTGCATAGGATTCTACCTCTTGCTCTAGAAATTAGATTGACTTCTATTCTAGTTTAAATTTACCATTTTATTTTAATTTTGCACGTTTTATCTCTTCCACACCAATACCCTTCATTCATCGCTCTAGTTAGGAAATTAACTTAACGAAACAAACTGCACTTCCTTGCGGATCGACTCGGACTTACTACTGTTGCTACGTTTCAGTAGTAATAGAAGTAGTTTGGTATTTTACAAATTTTCTTTTAATTAGTAGTCCTTTTCGAGAATTAAACGAAACCAAAAAGGTTATTGTAAAAAATGGCGCCATTGTTGGGGAAGCCATTAGCATTTAGTTAGTTAAATTTATAGTTAGAGTATTCTTTTGCTTTTGATTTATTTTCCTTTTTTGTGTCAGTATTCTAGGCATGGACAAATATTATCAACAAGGATAGGGACAATCGAGTGGAGCATCTTGGCTTAGTGATGAGGTTCGTGACCTTTGAAGTCAACTTGTTGAGTTAACTTCTTTGGTTAGCCGATTGGTTTCCGGTAACCTACAATAGGTGCAAACATGTGAGATTGATTACCCTGAGCAAGCATGCCCAAGTTTGCAGTGGAGCCCTATGCCACGAGACTACTCCATGGGAGGGTATCCTAGTTATATGGATGACGATTTCCATCAGCCTAGATGGGAGGCTGTCTCTTATACACATCTAGATGTGTATAAGAGACAGGGGATGGTCTATTCAATCCTTCATAGAAGATCTCCATATGGACAGTTAGAGGAAATCCGTTGTTAGGACAGTTGTTTTACCAACTTTTTGAATCCNAGCCCTATGCCACGAGACTACTCCATGGGAGGGTATCCTAGTTATATGGATGACGATTTCCATCAGCCTAGATGGGAGGAGTCCTATGGCTAAGGAAACCTAGCATGGGACCAATTCCACTATGATCCACACCCTGCCACATCCGCCATGTTGATGCATGCTCACATCGACAACTTAGGTATGTCATTAGAAGTTGTGATTAGACAACTTGCTATTAACAATCTTGTTTTTTAGTAGGAGATCCGCGACCTCCAGGACAACTTTAGTTTTCAAATTGAGGTTGGAATTGATATTTAGAGTTTGAGAGACTCAGTCACTCAATTTTCTGATTTGGTTAAGAGGGGATGTGAATCCCTACTGCTCACATCTTATGACAATACCTAGGCGTGCAGTGATGAGGTAACCTATGTCGACATTGAGGATGAGTTGGAAGATAGCATGCCATGTCTAGAGTTAGTTTGTGAGGACTATGGAGAATATAAGCCTAAACTCGTCAATTTCCAGGTGATGGAGTTGAGAAATATCGCCTTGTTCCAGCCTCTTGTATATCGTATATTTTTTAGTTTTGTTCTTCTTTGTTCTCAAAAGTCTTTTGAGTCTTTTCTTTATTTTGACTCTTTTGGGTCACTTGAGTCTTTTGATTCTTTCTTTTTACCTTTTTTGACTAATACGAAAAATACTAAATTCGACTTGTCTGGTTCTCTTCAAAAGATGAAGAGTCTTATAGCTTTATCAGGCCATATCGACTCATTTAAGAAGGGACCAGAGAAATATGAGAATTTCTTTGTGCCTTGACAAGAGACAAGTCATGTCGAGCAATCGACATTAAAAATTTACCCTTCCTGGAGGGTATCAAGTGATAAAATTTACTAATTTCTTTATTTGTTATCTAGATTAGCTTTCTTTTTTTCTTTTTTTTCTTTTTTTTTTTGTAGGGATGACATAGAAGATGAGAGCATTATTTTTAAGTGAGCCTACTACCACCACCATCCCATGCGCGACTATGTTTTTAGCAGAAGTTTTCTGTTCCCTTAAACTTTTTTTTAGCTTTACTTGAGATACATTGGGGACAATGTATTATCTAGGTTGGGGGTGGGGTGCATGATGGGTAGTTTTTTATATTAGCTTAGGGTCCTTGAGCATTGTGCTCGAACTATGTTTTGGGTGTTGTAATGGCCTTGATAGCTTGTTTGCTCTGTTGTTATCATGATAGTTTATGATGCACTCTTTGTTGAGGTTTGTGCCCTAAAGTCTCGTGTTGTGACTTGTCACAGATGGTTTGATCCTGATCATTTGTGTAGTGGACATGCAAGTGGGGGTGTCCTATACAAAGAGTTTGTATAAGACTTGACTTCGAAGTGTTAATGTCTTGTCATATAACTCCGTTCATGACTGAGACTTCACTTCACTAGGATGACCATAGGTAACATGACCTAAATCCTGAGTGAATTGGGAACTCCTGCCATTGAAGGCGGTCATTTGATTTGCATGGGTGTGAGTGGTCAGAGCGCCGACTCAAATATACTATTTTGGAGATTTGTCTGATTTGGGAGCTGAGAACTCAGCTTCACAAGATGGAGTTTACTTCTTCCCAAAAGTAGGGGTAAGTAGATAAATTGCTTTCTTAAGAGCTGATCCCGGGGCTTGAACAATGTGGCGCCACACACCTTCTCATGGCCCAAGAGGTGTTCACACATAGTAGGACTATGTTGTAATGTTCATTAGAGGGATCGGTGGTACTTAAGGAGGAAGATGTAATTACAGGGGAAAAACGGTAAATTGGCCTACTGTAATTACGAGCATCTATGAAGGGTCATCGTACTGATGATTGGTTATATCCAATGGACATAGAAATATATCTATAGCAAGAAGAGTTCAACTGTCGGTATTTAGTTGAATGCCTAGCAGTTAACAGATGGTGGATATAGTGACTAAAGAGTTTAGTCAGCTATTCACGTACTATTGGAGCTTCGAGCTATAGGTCTATAAGGTCCCCTTGGTAGCTTGGATACAAATTGAGAGTCAGTTTTTTTGGTCAGTTTGAAATGTTCAAATTGACTAGAGGGAGTTCGATTATATATGATATAATTGAACGAAATATGATACAATTAACTTTATGTATGAGATACATTAATTTGGAGGAAATTAGATATAAATATGATTTATATCTAGTAAAGAAAAATATTATAATTAATATATGATATTAATTTATATGTTATGAATATGATAAGATCACATTTATTGGATGGTTATAAAGGAAATGAGACGACGTCTCTTTTGTTCTAAATAACGGATGAGTGCATTGAAAGATCACTTTGAGATGCATAACTAGCTGATGGTGTGTTGAGCATGGAGGGGCGGACATTGTGTTAAAAAGTATGTCATCGTTTAGAAAATCAGTGCCTATACGATAGTGCCTGCACGATCGCTTACATATACGATATTGCTAAACGATCACTTACCGATTACACCTTCACGCGCTATTAACTAAACGACCGTTTACCATTTCCTAAGCGATCGTTTAGCTTCTGATATTTACTAAACGATCGTATAGACGATCACTCAGTTTTTTCTACGCGATCGTTTAGACAATCGTTCGCCCTTTTCCTACATGATCATTTATACGATCACTTACCCTTTCCTACACGATCGTTTAGACGATCGCTTACTTTTTCCTACACGAACATATACTTCATCTAAACGATCAAGCATCTTGTCTATGCGATGGACGACCTCATCTCCCACTTGCTTGATCGTTGTGTACGGTCTCTCTTCCTCTTTCCCTCTACCAAATCCGAACAAAGCCCACACTTTGGATTCTCACTCCAAGAATACTGAGGGCTCTGAGTGGTGGTGTCTTCTCCGTTTCCTTCTGTCCGAGTGGTGATTGTTCGAGGTAGACGGTTGGGTTTTAGACTCGCTGGGAAGAAGAAATCTTTATCTGGTATGATCTCTTGATCTCTTTAGCATTATGAATGCATATTAGTATGTTTTGAATATATATGTGGTAATTCTGTCACAATGAATTGGAAAGATCCACTTCTGCTCATAGGTACTCTTGAATAAGAGTTTCTTCACTCTTCCTATAATAAATCTTGCATGAAAGAATGTTAGAAAAGCACGATCATAATTTTAGCCCAATTTTTTTTTTTAAAAAAATTCTTGTCTCTCATGCATCTTTAAGTAATTGTTTTGCGAAATTAAAGTCTTGCGTGCTTAGAATTAGGTTATCTGGTTTGTATTTCTATTGTCACCCCGAAAGGTCTACATTCAAGTTAGAAGTAACCACACTTGTTTTAGAGAAAAACTAGACAAAATGGATAAAATAAGGCAAACTGTGAATAAAAAAAAAAGAAAAAAAAGAAAAAAGAAAGAAAAAGAAATTCAGTTAAAAAAATAAAATTAAAAAAAACTATCAAAATTAAGGCATATGCTAGCGTGCCTGTAAAAAAATAGTGTGTGTGTGTGCGCATGGATAGAGGTGAAAAGAGCTACCTCCGTCTGTCTAGTTAGGGCCCTGTGAGAAAAGTGTGAATAGATTTCTGGCAGTTGGGTGTGAAAGCTAGTCCTCTAGGTAAAATAAATGCCCTTTATGTTTTGTGTGGGTGTGTTGAGGCACCTTTGTCCTAGTGTTGCCGTCTTTTTTACAAGTGTGATATATCCAAGGTTGATAACCGAACCAGAGTAGAGGAAAAATGGGATGAAGAACTTTTAAAACTTTTTCGGGCCGTGCAAGCTTAACTAGCAAAACACTAGGCCCACTCATGCATCAATAGATTAAGAACTATTCTTAAACTTGTGCTTCATTGATTGATCATTGAATTTCGTTCTTGATTTCAAATTTTATTCTAATTGGCTGTTGAGACTGGAGTAATGACTTTGCATCTAGAGCTGGCATATCTTTAATTATCTTATATTCTATTTGCTTGTGTGCTTCTACCTTGCTCTGGACGAGCAAGAATTAAGTTGGAAAGTTCTTTCAATCTCGGAGTCGTATATGAGTTCTAGAGCTCTCGCTCTACTCATAAAATGGTTACACCTTCGATTGAAAGTTCTGGAAAAAGGTACAATATCCAAATTTTAGTTAGTTACGTTGCTAGAATCCCCGACAATGGCGCCAAAAACTTGTTGCGCTTCGATCGTGTTTGTGCTTTGAAAGATAAATGATGATAAGAATAAATGATTATAAAGATGTTTAATCTATCTCTTAGTATGAAGATGATGTTATGTGTTTGATTGATGATAGATTTATGTTCATGCACACCTTGCTAGTTGCATACAAGTCCTTTTAAGCTACACACAAGTATAAATCTAACTTAAGTGTTCTGGTAAGTCAAGGGTTGAACGCATGGATACTAGAGTACACTAACACGGGTTTTGGTCTTTGGATCTATTGTAAAGATTTTCTAATTTGTTGATGTGCGTTAGTTATGTACACTAAACTACTGGCATGCATGCAAGAAGGAAATAGGAGTTCAGAAAAAGGGAAAAAGGTTCGTGGATGATTGGATCAAGCGTAGATGATATGCTCTGATTTTCTAGTGGGAACAACAAACGTATGTAAGCATAATGACAATGAAATGGAAATGGTACAAATGTCTGCTAAAACCTAAGTGTACGTGTTATGTGTTGGAAGTTTGTTCTTTAATTTATGCTCAACATCTCTCAATACGAATGCCACACTTATCCTATCTCTAGATTCCATGCGTTAGTTAAAATGAATAGGCGAATGACGTGAATAATTTTATCTCTAGAATTACTCATGTCCAATCTTGATGCGTTCAACAAGTAACTACTCTCTCAAGTAACTAATTGCTTTTTCACTTCAATCATGTGATCAAGTGGATTCAAGCAATAAAGTTTATGCACTTATCAAGCTAGAAAATTCACATACACAAAAAACATAGAAAATTAACAGATGGAAATGTGAAGAATGGTTGAGATTGAGATTGAATTAAAGAAATAAGTCTTAATACATATGATCTTAGTTTAATAAAGTGGGATAGTGAATGAGAATGCAAAGTAAAAGAAAGAAGTCAAGTCGTAGGGTTGAATCTCTTGTCTCCTTTGGCTTGTTTTTATGTTTATTGTTGCCAATTCGATGGAAGTGTTGGAGAAAATGTCTCTCTGGAGCTTCTCTTCAACAACACCTCGTTACCAATAGTGGAGAAGAGCTATCGTCCCTCTATTTCTTGCTTGCAATTGGCAGAGGTGAAAAACAAGAAAAATGGCAAACTCTCTAACTCTCCTCTTTGCAAGCAACATCTCTTTGATAGGTTGTATGTCCTAAAACTCACAATTTGTGATGTTAAACATTTTCTATTATCAATAAAGATGTTATTGACATTTATTCAATAAAACTGTTATTGAATAAGTAAAATGTAATTGTATATATTAAATGCAATAAACTAAGATCCATGGCTATTACATGAATACTTGAACTTTATATAGAGACATAAAGATGGATCAAGTTTGAGTAACTAGCCAAAACGGTCTATAGTATATGAATAAGGTTGGGTACCTTATTCTGATAATCCTATTGGATGCGACTCACTTTGTAGATAGTACAAATGATGTGATCCTGAATCGTTTATGCAAAGACATACGGGTGGGGGCATCATATGCAATGAATTTGTATATGACTAGGACCAAGAAATAAGTCACCCTTACTTTATAATGTTGTTTACTGTTTAAGATTGACTGTTTCAAATCAACGACCTAGGTAACTCAACCTGAATCTTGACTAACTATGAACTCCTTTTTATTCGAGATTATCCTTAGATTTGCATAGGTGAGGATTCGCTCAACAGCATCGGCTTAATAAGCCTTCCATTTTAGGGGTAAGACCGGGTAAATAGCTGAGGACATAGGGTGCAAGATGGACTTTACTTCTACCCATCTCTAGGGGTAGTAGAGAAGTTTTTCTCTTAAATACTGATTTCAGGTCTTGAACAAAGGGTCCCACCCTCTCAATGGCCCGAGAGGGACTCGGTTTAATGATTGGGTCACAAACCTATTATTCATTAGAGGATTAGTGGAACTTAAGAAGGAAGATGTAATTTCGGAGGTAAAACAACATTAGACCTAGCCATTATTATGAAAAACTTGTGAAGGGTAGTAGAGAGGTTGTTCTCTTAATTACTGATTCTAGGTCTTGAACAAAGAGCCCTACCCTCTCATTGTCCCGAGAGGGACTCGATCTAATGATTGAATCACAAACCTATTATTCATTAGAGGATTAATGGTATTTAAGGAGGAATATGTAATTTGAGGTAAAACAACATCAGATCCAACTGTTATTACAAAAAACTTGTGAAGGGTCGACTTACTAATTATGATTAAATCAAATGGACAGAAATATATCTACGGTGAGGAGATTGCAACTACTGAGCTATAGTGGTGTGTCTCGGTAGTTAACGAATATTGATTAATTTGGTTTAAAGAGTTTAACCAGTTAATCTCAAATCGTTGGAGCTCATGATCTGTGGGTCCATAAGGTCCCTCTACTAGCTCGTAAAAGATTAAACCTTGGATTAGAATATTGAGTGAATTTGAAGTGTTCAAATTCAGTTTAGGGTTTCAATTTGAAGTGTTCAAATTTCAATTTAGAGTTTGAATTTGAAGTGTTCAAATTTCAATTTAGGGTTTGAATTTAAAGTGTTCAATTTCAATTTAGGGTTTGGGTATTTGTATTCAATATAATTGACGTTTAATTTTGTTGAATTAAACGTAATTAAAGAGTACAAAATATTTAAATATTGATTTAAATATCGATAGGATACATGTTTAAATTAGGTGTTTTATTAATTTAATATTTCGATATTAAATTATTATTTTAATTAATTAATTAAAATTAAATCAATTTCTAATTTTAAATTCAATTTTCAGAAATTGGATTTTCATTTGATTTAATTTCGAATTAAATCTATTTGAAAATTGAAAAATAAATTTGGTTAGTGAAATAATCCAATTTTTTGTAAAAATGAAGTGTATTAATCCACAATTGAACACCTAGCCCACTTACTAATGCCATTTGAGGCTGAATGTGGAAGTGCTTGCGTGAATCTTTTGGATAAAACCTTCATTTTCTAAGAATTGAAAGGTGAGAATTCAGAATTTTAGTGAAAATTCTGCAATTTTTTATACTCTCTCAAACCTTCTCATTCCCACTCCAAATCCATCTCAATTCAGAGTTCCACTACTCAAATCCAAGATTGAGAATAGTAGAGAAGATTCTCTTTGTGGTCTACTGTAAATTTGAAGGTCAAATTCGTGGAGAGCAAAAGGATTAAAGTGGAATTCTTCAAAGATAATGAACTGGAACCCTTATATCTGAAAAAGCTGTTTTTAAGCATGCTTGTAACTCAAATTAAGTGTAATTAGAGTACTTAATGATTCTTTTTACTTTCGGTTTATGCATGTTTATTCCATCACTCTTTCTATAGTCAATTAGAACAGCCACTTGGTGATGTGATTGCATTAAATTCTATGCCCTGAGACAATCACTTGCCATTCTACCTTGATTAGATGTTGCTAGTCAGATGCTCGTGCCTGCAACTTGTGATTTGACATGGATTGCACAAGCCAAATGTATCTTTCATGTGTCGGGCAAGCTAGACCTATGTCCTTTGCATTGCCATTGTCTGCAACACTTAGTAAATTTTTTTGATTCCTGCACTAAAGTGTGTTAGTGATGCAGTTTTTTCACATAAGAAGATACTTTTGCATGAGTTTATCGCATATGTACAATTTCATGCGTTTTCCTTTATCAGGAATGCGTTTTCCTTTATCATGAATGCGTTTACATCACTTATAATCCTAATTATTCCAACTTTGAGAGAACAATAACTTGTATTTCTACAAGTTATCACTAAGCATGAAAGTAAACAAATTAATGCGAGAGACCATAGGATATATTGACACACATCCCATTCCCACTTACTATAAACACTCTCTCCATTCACCTTGTTATTGACCTATACAAATACCACTTGTAAAGGGACACAAGCAAAGGTGCCTCGAGATCGAGTATAGGTCTCATAGTGTGAACCTTTAGGGAGAAACGTGATAGGAAAAATGAAGTATCATATACCTCATTTTCCTCGCACGGAGTGTTTTACCTAAGGTTGATTAACTTAAAAAAAATGACTAATTATTTTTACTAAGTGTTTGTTAACTTTGCCCAATGTAATATTTATTTGGATAGTTTATGAATATTGATTTATGTTTATTAAAAATTTTAATAAACATTAATCACTTATTGCATGCTTGTAACAAATCGAATTCACATTCCAGGCCAGTTCCCAAGTAGGAGTGTTCCATTTCTATCAGCTTAAATACCTTAGCCTAGACAGAACCGTCCTTAGGAAAGGTCCCTTATAGATACACTTGTTACAAATTTAATCTTTTATATCAAACCAATTTAATCTTATTAAACTGATTAAAAGATTAAACCTATTTCTAATCTTATTAGAAATATTGTGATCATAGGTCTAATGTGAATCTAATTTAAAACTTTTTAAAATTGATTTTAACTTATGTTAGCATGCAACTCTTTATTATAGATTTTAATTCTAATTTCATTTAACTTATAACTATTATAAAGTATAAATGAACTAATTAAAACCTAAAATTACATCTAATGACATACTTTGAAAAATTATAACAATTATAATTTACTAAAGTGGTGTCATGCATCATGAAATTTCATTTTTCATTACATTTCATACATAACAATTACATACTATAGTAATTAAAAAATAAATAAATAACACATTCATACATTTTAACTATATATTATAACATTTATAATATAAATTATACATGGTAATGTTATTTGTGCATGCAATTATATATCATAACTATTATACTATATGATACATGAGCATGCTCAAAATAATTCATACAACTATATATGTAACATTTATAATAAATATGATGCATGAATAATATTTGTCCTAAGGTGGGATTTTACTATATGACATACAATATGACATATATAAATATAAAATCATACATCACATGTACAATTAAATAAAATAGCAATGATGGACTGAAATTGGCATTCCTAATTTTAATTAAATTAATATAACATTTGTATTAATTTAATTAATCAAAATTAAAATAATTATTACAAATAATAATTAATAAATAAAATTACAAAAAAACTATAACAACTACTTTTCCAAGTGCCTCGAACACACATCGCTTGAACTGCCTTTATCACACCCTCTTCCGTTTTTATTCCCTAATTCTGGAAGGAGGCGTGAAGATAGTAGACACCACCCTTTTGTGATATCTACTGTCCCTTTATCCCTGTATATTAGATAATTCTTATAACACGATGTGTTAAATTTCAAGTTAACGGATTGTTACAAATTTTTATACTAACTAGGTTTACAACATATAATTTATGATTCCTAGTAATTTTCTATTGTCGTAGAATCTCAAGTGGCACTTCTAGAATATCCCTTTCTGCTACTTGGGGGGGGGGGGGGGGGGGGGGGGGGGGGGTAAGAATCTAGGTTTTTCTTTTAGTAATTCGTTTTGAAATAATTTTACAAGCAACAAACACGAACAACATAAAAAAATAAAATATAACCATCTTAGCCTGATCGTTGAGATATTACTTGCATGATCATGTATTTCCCATGTACTCCAGACCAAACCAAGACACCTGTATAAGGAAACAATCCCAGTACCCAATATGTCCCACCGAATGTGCACATGTTGACAATATCCCATTAGATGTGCTCGAAACATGCTAACAATTACCCATGGTACAATTCCAGTTTCCCAACCAATCCTTACAAACATGCTATCAAGTAAAAACAAAGTTAAGCAAAGTTACACAATCATTACGCAAAGTAATAGAAACTTAGTAATTTAACTTCAAGAGAACACATTCCCAATCATGCTATCTTCATTAGACCATACATATCATTACATATATGTATATAGAATCAATTAGGACAATTGAAAATATAACCAATCACAATTCACCCGCAAGAGTTTCTCTTTCTTGATCATTTCCAAATTCCTTAGTTCCTTCCTGATTCTAAAACTATGTTAATCCCAAAATCAACTTAGAATCCTATATTCTAGTGTTAAAACAACTTCAACTATCCCTATCTTACAAACTCCAACAGGCTCTAAATTACACCCTAGGACAAACCAAGATTGTTGTTGGCACAAGAAGTCACTTCCTTTGTGAGATCATGGACTCCCTACGGGGGATGTTCAGATAACCATCTGCATAACTCAGGCACAATGCTCTTAAACACATCTTCAATGCCCGTACGAAAGAAGGGGTGCATGTTAGATAACATGTTCTCAACATGATGGTCCACTTCAATGTGGCAGAGATGAATGAGTTTGTCATTGATTAAGCTAGTCAAGTTAGCTTCATTTTGGAATCCTTACCTGAAAGTTTCCTACAGTTCAGTAACAATGTTGTTATGAATAGAATTGACTACAACCTGACCACCTTACTTAATGAGCTTCAGAATTTTCAGTCCTTGATGAAAATCAAGGAACATAAGGGAGAGGCAAATGTTGCCTCATCCTCAAAGAAGTTCTACAAAGGATCGTCCTTGGTAACTAAGTCAGTGCCTTCTTCTTCTGGTACCAAAAAGTGGAAGAAGAAGAAAGGTGGAAAGGAGAAAGCTAACCCACCAGTTACTGTCCAGAAGGGCAAGAAGGCCAAGACTGCAAAGGGAATCTGTTTCCATTGCAACCATGAGGGACATTGGAAGAGGAACTGTCCCAAGTACTTGGAAAAAAAGAAGATGGCCAAGAAAGGTAAATATGATTTACTTGTATTGCAGACCTGTTTAGGGGAGAATGATGATTTTGCCTGGATAATTGATTCAGACGCCACTAACCATGTTTGTTCTTCATTTCAAGGAATTAGTTCCTAGCAGCAACTGAAAGCTGGGGAGATGACGATGCGTGTTGATACTGGGCACGTTGATGCGTTATTTTATTGAATAAAAATATAAATGATATGCGTTGATGGATTTACATTGTGCACTCAAGTTTCCCCAGCGGAATTCAAGTGTAAATTCCTCTGAGTTTCCTGGTAAGTCCAGGGTCGAACACAGGGACTTGTGAAAATAGTTTGCGTTGGTGATTTTTATGAAGACTTGCAGTAACGAGTTAAAATAAATAAGGTGGTTGGTTTGTTGTTGCATTCATGAAAATAATAATAAATGCGGTAGAGTTCAAAAAGTGTTGGCAATGGAAAATACGATGAATATGCGGTGAACGGGTTGAGAAGGGGTTCGACTAACACTCCCTAGGTTGCGTTCATGCCTTGCGATCATGCAACATGCATACAATAGTAAACCACCTCTCGGCGTGAATGCCACAGCTTTTAAGGCTAGAACACATGCGATAAATATGCGATAAGTCTACAGGGTTTACACATAAAACACTATTTCTATTTATGCGATGACAAAATGACATTCACACAAATATGCGACCGCATAATATCATTCCTATTCCTAAGATGCATGCGATGCAAGTTGACAAACAGAGTTTATCTCTAAGTCCCTATTTCTTGTTTATGCAGGCCTAATCTTGCTCTTTCAAGTCAGATTCTAACCTAGCTCTCGCGAGACATTAGGTTCTTTCTTTAGATTCTCTCTCGAGCAATTCTAAAGGGATGTTTCGCACAGCATAAAACAAGACAATCGTAAGAAATGAACTTCCTAAATCATGTTAGCTTAGTTCCTCTCAACATATTCAACTAGTTTAGTTACTCATGCGTATTAAGAGAGTGAGCAGATGTAGAAATATAACTTCCATTGAATAGATAAAAGATGAAGTACAGAATAACAATGCAAGTATAGTAAAGAGCCTGGAGCAATTTCTTGCCACCAGGTGTTTACACTATTCTACTCGTGCTTCTAAAGATATTCTCGCTTCGCTGGAGGTCAACCCAACTCTTTGCTCTAACGCCCCAAGATTCTCTCTCGAGCCGCCTTGGGCGATCTCAGCGTCACCACTCTTCTCTAGCTCCCACCGTAGAAATGGAAAAGAAAAAACTATGAAACGAGGTGTGAATTGTAAGGTGAAATGAAGTTAATCGACTCTTAACCCCTTCTCTTAAAGAATGCACTTGGTATTATATAGGGCATCGGAAGGTGAAAGGCGGCTTATCTCTCTTGTTGTGACAGATGGGACAACTTTATTCTTGAACTATGCGCCGGATTAGTTTGTCACCGAATAAAGCTGGATGTACTTTGTGACCGTTATCGGCTGTCACTTAATTTGGATCCCGACTGCTTGTTAGCTCCTTCTGTCCCATCGATCTTAATGTCCTTTCGTCCGGATGCATCCACCATGTTGCGGTGATTCTTCTTGGGTGGATGTTTGCGAGCACGATCAACGCAAAGTCTTGCGGTGAAGTTGCGCTCGACCGATATATTCCTATGATCGCATTCTTTGCATTGCGTTAATGCATTATTCTGCACAAAAATATAGAGATCAACTGCCCTAATGCGTTGGACGCATGCGACCGCAATATTGTAGAATTTATGTTTAATGGACGCAATTTAACATATTCTATCAAGCAATCCAACATTGTTTAAGAACTTAGTACTATGATAACGTGCATTTCTGCCCGTTATCACACCCCCAAATTTAAACAATGCTTGTCCTCAAGCATAAGCTAAAGATTCCTTTAGCAAGTTAGCCGCAAAGTTCTTTTCCTAGATTTCTCAAGGATTCTTCATTCAAATCCTATATACTAGAATTTTCTTAAGTCTTATTCAAGTCTACTCTTAAAATATTTCTAAGACCTAGAGACTGCAAGTTTAAATTTCAAAAGGACTTTACTAAATTCTTGGAACATCGCATGATTTATTTCAAAAAGAAAATTTTCTACCGGGTTGACAAAAGATTTATCCTTGCACAAAAATTTTCTTTATATATATTTTCTGATCTTGCGCTGATCCGAGTGCCTTGCCTTCGTTTTGGCTTACCCCCACGGGTGTCATGCGGACATCCAACTACGAACAATGCACACTTTCTCAGACTAAACTTATACTGATTTGGCATTGGAGATGCGATCATTGATTTATGCGTTGATCCTGGTAATTTACTTTCGTTTTGGCTTGCCCCACGTATGTCGTGTGAACATCCAACTATGGGTATGAGCCTTTCACAACTTAACTCTTATCAACATGGGTTTCCCCTTTATGTTGACAGTGGAGTTGTTATTCTCAAAAATGTTTTTTTTTTCTGATGTAGAACTGAAAATAGGAAGGTCAAAAAATAAATACCTCACCCCTAAATTTAAAATGCGGCAATGTCCCCATTGCTAAAAGATTAAAATAAATTATGCGATGTTCTAGAATACGTTGTAAAGAGAGTTTGAAAGAAACCTAGCAAACCCTTAACTTTTAGAAATATTTTATAAGGTGACTATCTTAAGATTAAGTTACTCTAATATATACGAAAGAAATAGAAGCATATTTTTCATCATTGAAATCTTACTTGATAAAGAAACAGAATGCAGTAAACTACTAAATTTATCTACTTGTTAAATGATTATAGTAATCAAGAAGAATGCGGTGATAAAACTTCGAAAAGTGAAATGCAGTGTGATAGGGAAAAATTTGAAATAAAGATAAGGAAGAGTACACCCCCAAATTTTGCGCTGTCGCCTGCATTGTGTTGACGCATCCATCCTTGCGGCGATCTTTCT
>NC_052358.1:55314580-55360860 GCF_009727055.1 Benincasa hispida
CTTTATCACTTATGATGGCACGAGGAGTGCCAAAATGCGTGAAAATATTTTTCTTCAGGAACTGGGAGACTACTGTCGCATCACTTGCGGTGCATGCAATTGCCTCTACCCACTTGGAGACATAGTCAACGGCTAATAAAATATAGTGTTAACCATTTGAAGGAGGGAATGGTCCCATGAAATCAATCCCACATACGTCGAATAATTCCAGCTCCAGGATAGTATTCATCGGCATTGCGTTCTTGCATGAAATGTTGCCAGTGCGTTGATACCGATCACATTTCATTGCGTAGTCAGCAGCATCCTTGAATAATGAAGGCCAAAAGAATCCACTTTGCAAAACTTTGGCTGCAGTACGTTGTCCTCCAAAGTGCCCTCTATAAGGTGAATCGTGGCACTATGACAATATGCGTTGTTGAGCAGCATCCGATACGCATAATCGAATGATTTGGTCTACACCTCTTTTATACAGATTCGGCTCATCCCAATAGTAGTGTCTACATTCATTCTTGAGCTTCTTCCTTTGATGGTAGGTATAATCTTCAGGAAATTGTTTACAGACCAAATAATGTTTACAGACCAAATAATTAACAATGTCCGCTTACCATGGCAGTTCTTCTATGCGAAACAGCTGCTCGTCCGGGAACACGACACTCACTTCAGATTCATTGCGGTCAACCTCAGGATTTTCCAGTCTGGACAAGTGATCCGCAACTTGATTCTCTGTCCCCTTTCGATCAATTATCTCGATATCAATTTCTTGAAGAAGGAGAACCCATCTGATCAATCTCGGCTTTGCGTCCTTCTTTGTCATCAAATATTTGATTGTCGAGTGATCAATATAAATGAGTACCTTGGTTCCCAACAAGAATGTCCGGAATTTTTCCAATGAAAAAATCACAGCCAGGAGCTCTTTTTCAGTGGTGGTGTAATTAAATTGAGCAGGGTTCAGGGTTTTACTTGCATATATGATGGGGTGCAAAATTGTTTTCTTCTTTTGCGCTAATGCGGCTCCCATCGCATACCTGCTTGCGTCGCACATGATTTCGAATGGCAGTATCCAATCCGGCGCAATTAAGACGGGTGCGATAATCAGCAAATCCTTTAAAATTTGAAATGCGTCGAGGCATTTGTTGTCAAATTCAAACTTTCTGTCTGCCTCTAGTAACGCACTCAATGGTCTTACTATCGTAGAAAAGTCTTTAACGAATCGTCTGTAGAATCCAGCATGCCCCAGAAAGTTTCGTACTGCCTTCACATTGGTTGGAGGTGGAAGCTTTTTAATTGCGTCAATCTTTTCTTTGTCCACCTCCAACCCTTCTCGGGAGACCTTGCTCAACACTATACCCTTTATCACCATGAAGTGACATTTTTCTCAATTGAGCACCAGGTTCGTCTCTTCACATCTTTTCAAAATTTTCTCCAGATTGGCCAAGCAGACTTCATAAGTATTCCCATAAACGGAGAAGTCATCCATAAATATTTCTACTGAGACCTCGAGATAATCTAAAAAGATCGCCATCATGCACCTCTGGAACGTGCTTGGTGCATTGCAAAGGCCGAACGACATGTAGCAAAAAGTGAATGTCCCATATGGGCAGGTGAATGTGGTCTTGTCTTGGTCTTTAGAAGCTATCATGATCTGGTTGTACCCGGCGTATCCATCCAAGAAACAGTAAAAATCATCCCCCACTAATCTATCCAATATTGATCGATGAATAGCAGAGGGAAGTGATCTTTCTTTGTGGCTGCATTCAATTTGCAGTAGTCTATACAGATGCGCCATCCAGTGATGGTCCTCTGCGGTATTAATTCATTGTTCTCATTGGTCTGTAGATGCGCCAAACAGTAAAAGACATTCCACCCTTCTTCGGCACACATTGCACAGGGCTGACCCACGTGCTATCTGCAATGGGATAGATAATGCCCGTATCCAGCCACTTGATAATCTCCTTTTTGATGACCTCTTTCATCACAGGGTTAAGTTTGCGTTGATTTTCAATGGTTGCTTTCTGGTCGTCCTCAAGATGAATGCGGTGCATGGAATACGCGGGGCTAATTCCTCTGATATCAGCAACCGTCCAGTCGATTGCTCGCACGTGCTTTTTGAGAATACTCATCAATGCATTTTCTTGATCTGCGTTGAGCGCAGAGAAAATTATTACTGGCACTTTCTCATTCTACCCCAAAAATGCGTACTTCAAATGTGTTGGTAGGGTTTTTAGTTCAAGGGTTGGTGGCTTCACGAGAGAAGGTTGCGTTATTTTTCTTTCTTCCTTCGGCTTTTCTTCTTACGTTGCGATCGGTCCTTCTTTCTTGGTTTTTTTTTTTTNAGACGAATGTGGTGCATGCAGTACGCGGGGCTAATTCATCTAATATCATCAAGCGTCCAGCTGATTACTCGCACATACTTTTTGGGAATGCTCATCAATGCATTCTCTTGATCTACGTTGAGCATAGAGGAAATTATTACTGTAGCTTCTCATTCTGCCCCAGAAATGCGTACTTCAGATGTGTTGGTAGGGTTTTTAGTTCAAGGGTTAGTGGCTCCACGAGAGAAGATTGCGTTATTTTTCTTTCTTCCTACGGCTCTTCTTTTTGCATTGTGATTGATCCTTCTTCTTTGTTTGTTTTTGCTACGATCGCATTACAGTCAGCTACGGATGCGTCGGCATCCTCTTCTTCATACTCTTCATCAAACTTTTCTTCTTCAATCAAATTCAAATCATTTTTCGAATCTTGCAGGTCTTCCTCATCAGAAAATTTCATGGCATGAATTATATTAAATTTGAGCTTCTGTTCGTTTATGCTCAAAGTGATCTCGCCCTTGTGCACATCAATTTGAGCACGACCTATTGATAAGAAAGGTCTCCTCAAAATGATGGGCACATCTTTATCGGCCTCATAATCCAGGATGATGAAGTCAGCTGGCAAATAAATTTATCAATTGTGATCAGTACATTCTTCACCTTAGCCTCTAGATGAACCAGAGACCTGTCAGCCAGTTGGAGAGTCACGGATGTGGCCACAATTTGTCCTACATTTAGTTATCGAAAGATTGACAGCGACATCAAATTTATGCTGGCCCCCAAGTCACACAGGGCTTGCCCAATATAGAGTCCTCCTATGGAGAAGGAATAGTGAAGCTCCCAGGATCGCTCATCTTCAGTGGGATAATAGATTTGGAACATTGCATTAATGCCACAGGCAAATTTTCCAGCGCCTCTTTTCTTGGTTACCATGTCCTTCAGGAACATGGCATAAGCAGACATTTCCTCAATCGCTTCACTGAAAGGAATGTTAACATGTAATTGCTTTAAGATAGATAGGAAGCGTTGGTATTATACTTCTTCGTTTTTCTTCTTTTTTCGCCTCTAAGGGAGAGGTGATAACTGGACTTTCACGGTTCCTGTTTCATTTGACTTTGAGGTTGATGCAACCTCAGGTCCTACTGCTTCATTTTCTTTTTCTTCTTCTTGCGTTGCCACACTCGTAGGTTCGGCTGTGATGAAGATTGATCTGTTCTGCTCCTTCCTTTCTCCCTCCACAGTCTTTCCACTGCGCAATGTCACAACCTGACATTGCTCCTTACCTAAACCACCTGGGTTGCGTGGAAGCTCGGTTGAACTTGGTAGCACCTCTTGCGGTCTACTTTTCAGCTCATTTGCAATCTGGCTCATTTGCAATTCAAGGTTGTGGATGGACGTAGCCCGACTTTGAAGCACCGTCTCATTTTTCTATATATTATGCTTCAATAGCCTTCCAAGGAAGGAAGATTTGCAGTGGTTTGTGAGCTACTTACTTTGGTTGCTTTGTGACCATTACTGCGTTTTGAAAGTAACCCTGAGTAGGCCCTTCTTTGTGTCACAGATTGCAAAGTTTTTGTGGATCTTCCAAGCAAAGTTTGGGTTGGTTTTTCCACCCTGAGTTATAGGTGTTGGAAAAAGGGTTGTTCTTTACAAAATATACAGACTGTGGGTTTTTGTGGACAAATCCTCCATCCGCATGCCCATCACCGCCCAAGTCGCACACCTTGCAGTGTTTTGACTTATTTGCGTTATTTGCACCACTGTTGCGATGTTGGGCGCTGATCGTCATTCCTTGAGTCAAATTCATCATTGCGGTCATTTGGTTTTGCAATGAAACATAGCACCGTTTATTTGCATCATAATTCTTTGAGGTCTTAATCTTATGGTCGCTCTCCCTCTAATTCTCTTGATTCTTGGAGATGCGATTCTCCAGGATTTCTTTACTCATCATAAGTCTTGTCAAACAGACCATCATGCTACTACCGCATTGGCAGCACGGTCTGCGATAGTAGATTCAAACGTTGGTAGAAATTTTCCATCTAGAAGGACAGTCTGGTTAGCCTCATTTATGCGGACAATCTCGAACCAACCTTTTTAAACTCGCTCAGGCATCGCTGGTCGATTCATCCATGTCTCTGTTCATCCAAAGCTTTCTTTGTCTCCGTTCTCGTAGGTAAGGATAATACTTCTCATAAACACTTTCCACACGCTCCAAGAAGTGATCTCTCTCTGGTTTAAGCGAATACGCCCATGTCCAAGCCTGATCAAGAGAGAAAATGGGGATTTACAACGTTAGTCGAACCTCCTCAGCCAGAGATATTCGGGAACATAAAAGGTATTGCAAAATTTTCAATTAAAACTTCGGAGATTGGCGTGCGGATCACTCGTCAACGCATTCCTCCGAATTGACTGCCCCAGCCTGAATCATCTGCAGCATCACCAGTTTTTATTTCAATCTACTTCCGTCTAAGGCAGGCCTCATGATTCCCGGAGAGAAATCATAGAGGTTTGGCGATGCATAGTCTTTAATGGGCCTATTGCGATCGTTGGCCAACAGAATTGGATTTGCTATGACATTGATGTTGTTTGGTGCTTCATTCCTAGGCTGCTCCGCCATCTCTTCTTTATCGGATTGTGATTGCTGTTGGTGGTTCCTTAGTCTCCATCGAAATGTTCTCTCAATCTTGACAGTTCTGTAAAGAATTCACAAAAATTACCGTTAACAACTATTTTGCCGAAGTCCCAAGCAACGACGCCAAAAAATCGATGCGTTATTTTATTAAATGGAAATATGGATGATATGCGTTGATGGATTTTCGTTGTGTACTCAAGTTTCCCTAGCAGAATTCAAGTGTAAATTCCTCTGAGTTTCCTGGTAAGTCCAGGGTCGAACACAAAGGGACTTGTGAAAATAGTTTGCGTTGGTGATTTTTATGAAGACTTGTGGTAACCAGTTAAAATAAATATGGTGGTTGGTTTGTTGTTGCATTAATGAAAATAATAATAAATGTGGTAGAGTTCGAAAAGAGTTGGCAACGTGAAATACGATGAATATGCGATGAACGGGTTGAGAAGGGTTTCGGCTAACACTCCCTAGGTTGCGTTCATGTCTTGTGATCATGCAACATGCATACAATAGTAAACTACCTTTCGACGTGAATGCCACGGCTTCTAAGGCTAGAACGCATGCAATAAATATGCAATAAGTCTATAGGGTTTTCACATAAACCACTATTTCTATTTATGCGATGACAAAATGACATTCATACAAATATGCGACCGCATAATATCATTCCTATTCATAGGATGCATGCGATGCAAGTTGACAAACATAGCTTATCTCTAAGTCCCTATTTCTTGTTTATGCAGGCCTAATCTTGCTCTTTCAAGTCAGATTCTAACCTAGCTTTCGCGAGACATTAGGTTCTTTCTTTAGATTCTCTCTCGAGCAACTCTAAAGGGATGTTTCGCATAGCATAAAACAAGACAATCGTAAGCAATGAACTTCCTAGATCATATTAGCTTAGTTCCTCTCAATCCATTCAACTAGTTTAGTTACTCATGCGTATTAAGAGAGTGAGCAGATGTAGAAATATAACTTCCATTGAATAGATAAAAGATGAAGTACAGAATAACAATGCAAGTATAGTAAAGAGTCTGGAGCAATTTCTTGCCACCAGGTGTTACGCTGTTCTACTCGTGCTCTAAAGATATTCTCGCTTTCACGAGAGTCAACCCGCTCTCTGCTCTTACATCCCAAGGTTCTCTCTCGAGCCGCCTTGGACGATCTCCGACATCACCACTCTTTTCTAGCTCCGCCGTGAAATGGAAAAGAAAACTATGAACCGAGGTGTGAACTTGTAAAGTGATGAAGTAATCAACTGCTTAACCCCTTCTCTGAAGAATGCACTTGGTACTATAGGGCATCAAAGGTGAAACGCGGCTTCTCTCTCCTGGTTGTACAGATGGGACAACTTTAATTCCTGACTGATGCGTCGGATAGTTGTCACTGATAAAGTTGGATGTACTTTGTGATCGTTATCGGCTGTCAACTTAATTTGGATCCGACTGTTGTCAGCTTTTTGTCCCATCGATCTTAATTGTCCTTTCGTCCGGATGCGCCCACCATGTTGCGGTGATTCTTCTTGGGTGGATGTTTACGAGCACGATCAACGCAAAGTCTTGCAGTGAAGTTGTGCTCGACCAATGTATTCCTATGATCGCATTCTTTGCATTGCATTAATGCATTATTCTGCACAAAAATATAGAGATCAACTGCCCTAATACGTTGGACACATGTGACTGCAATATTGTAGAATTCATGCTTAATGGACGTAATTTAACATATTCTATCAACGCAATCCAACATTGTTTAAGAATTTAGTACTATAAAAACGTGCATTTCTGTCCGTTATCATACGTCGTCTCAACTATGGTAGTGGGAGGGCTCAGACTCTGCTTACAGAAATCTTATATTTTATTAGATAATGTATATATGGTTTTAGGTTTAAAAGGGAACCTAATTTCTATAAAATATCTTCTTGAACAACATTACTCTCTTAACTTTCAAGCAAATAAAGTGTTTATTTACAAGAACAGAGTACTAATTTATTGTGCTAATCTTGAAGATAATTTGTATGTGCTAAAACCGTTAGCAACTAAAGTGCACCTTACCTCTGAAATGTTTAAAACTGTGGTAACTCAAAATAAAAGGCTTAAAATTTCTCCTAAAGAAAATTTTCTTCTTTGGCACCTAAGGTTAGGTCACATCAATCTTAATAGAATTGAGAGATTGGTCAAGAATGAACTTCTAAGCGAGTTAGAATAAAATTCTTTACCAGTGTGTTAATCATACCTTGAAGGAAAAATGACTAAAAGATTTTTTTACTGGAAAAGGCCATACAGTCAAAGAACCTATGGGCATTGTGGAAAGAATAGAATATGACCCTAATCGTTCTTCTCGGATCGCTCCAGTACGATGGAAAGAGGGGGTCCGCCAGACGGCTCCCTATTCAGTGCTATGCATGGTTCCTTGGTAACTTCTAGTTTGATCAGGTCTGAAACCTGGGGGGTTCGGTTTCTCCGAGAAATCTCCAGGCGATCATTTGCTTCTTAATAGAGTACCAGACTCGTCACCTAGTCTACTGAGGGGTGTATAGATGCTGTTTGTTATATTGCTGCTTACTTGCTATATCCCCGCGTTCTTGCACGACTCCTCTCCCTATCAGGTACCTGTGAAAGCCCTGACCGTGGTGGACGCATGCACTCGCAATAGCTTCGCAGTGACAACCTTGATTGAATGTGTAGGATGAAGAGAGGGCTACTAGAACAGGAAACCCGAGGATGATGTAAACCATCAACTAATCTCTTCAATGTTCAATTCGACTCAATGTTAGAACCCTTAAAGCTTGTACATTCAGATCTCTGTGGCCTGATGAATGTTAAAGCAAGAGGAGATCTTGAATATTTCATCACTTTTACTGATGATTATTCAAGATAAGGGTATGTTTATTTAATGCAACAGAAGTCTGAAGTTTTTGAAAAGTTCAAAGAGTTAAAGGCTAAAATTGAAAATGCATTAAATAAAACGATTAAAACATTTCGATCTGATCGAGGTGGAGAGTTTTAGGATCTTACATTCCAAAACTATTTGATAGAACATAAAATTGTATCCCAATTCTTAGCACTTGGTACACCTCAGCAGAATGGTATATCGGAAAGGAAAAATTGAACCCTGTTGAATATGGTTCCCTACCAAACTCATTTTGGGGTTATGAAGTACATGTTGGGGTTAATGCCTTAAATCCCGTAGGGTCCTATAGTTTGTAAACACCTGTATGAACAAACATTTTGTGATGTAATAATATGAGATATTTTATTCACTACAGTCTATGAAATATGAAATATTTTAGTTGCATTAACCACAAACCAATGAACTAAGATCCCTGGTTGTCGTTATAACTTAAGCATGTATGTAGAGACATACAAGTGGATCGTGCTTTAAATGATAACCTAAATGTTCTATAGTATATGGATAAATGAGGGAAACCTTATCTTGATGACATTACGAGTATGGCCCTTTTTGTAGATATTACAAGTGTTGTAAGTGCTACAAACGGTATGATCCTGACCATTCATATATTAGACATATGATCGATGATGCTCTATACAAAGAAGTTTGTATAAGAACGGACCACGAAATTTTTAGCCTCGTTATATAACGTCGTTCATGACAGAGACTTTCATTTCACTAGGATGACCATCGGTAACATGACCTTAATCCTGAGTGAGTTGGGAACTCCTGCCTATGAGGGCGGTCCTTTGATTTGTATGAGTGCGAGTGGCTAGATCGCCGACTCAAACCTACCACTTTAGGGTTTCGTCTGATTGGGGAGTTGGGTACTCAACTATACAAGATGAAATTCACTTCTTCTCCAAATCAGGGGTAAGTAGATAAATTGCTCCTTAAGGGCTGATTGCGGGGCTTGAACAATGTGGCGCCACACCTTCTCTTGGCCCCAGAAGGGTTTACTCATAGTAGGACTATGATGTATTGTTCATTAAAAGAATCAGTAGTACTTAAGGAATTAGATGTAATTACAGGGACAAAATGGTAAATTGGCCCAGCTATACTTACGAGCGATTGTGAAAGGTCATCGTACTATTGATTGATTATATCCAATGGACACAAAAATATATTTGTCGCATGAAGAGTGCAACTGTCGATCTTTAATGGGTCAAATCCACCTTCAGAGTTGAGGGAACCTCGACGTTGTGGGAGGGTTACGAACCCACCTGGTTTAACTGAAATTCTGACTATGGTAGCCGATGGCAGGATCCATTGTCTTACAAGAAGGCAACGGAGGATGTAGATAAAGATGAATGGGTCAAAGCATGGATCTCGAGATGGAGTCTATGTGCTTCAACTTAGTATGGGATCTTGTAGATCAACCTGATGGGGTCACACCTATAGGTTGTAAATGGATCTACAAGAGGAAACGTAGTACTGATGAGAAGGTGCAAACCTTTAATGCTAGACTTGTGACAAAGGGTTATACTCAGGTGGAGGGAGTTAACTATGAGGAGACTTTCTCGCCTGTTGTCATGCTTAAGTCTATCCGCATTCTCCTATCCATTGCCTCATATTATGACTATGAGATATGGAAAATGGATGTTAAGTCGTCCTTTCTAAATGGTAATATTGAGGAGACCATTTATATGGTGCAACCTGAAGGATTCATAGCTCAAGCTTAGGATCAAAAGGTTTGCAAGTTAAATCAGTCCATTTATGGACTGAAACAGGCATCCCGATCTTGGAACATAAGGTTTGATACTATGATCAAATCTTATGGCTTTGACAAAAACGTTGATGAACCTTGTGTCTACAAGAAAATAATCAACAGTTCAATAGTTTTCCTAGTGTTATATGTGAAGGAACTCTTATACAAGAGCACCATTGAGCGGAAGCAAGATCTTTCCAAACTCATTGTGAAAAAGTAAAGCATTTACAAACATACAACCACAGTTATGCATTATAGAATAAATTACAACATGCTTTCAATTAAAACAAAGTGAATCAAATATTATACCTTTGAAAAACTCTTCTTCAAGTAATCCCTCTATCTACACTAGTCAGGCGTCAAAACAAACTCCATCACAAGCACGAACGCAACGAACAGCTAGTGCAATTCCACGAACCTCGAACAACAACACTCTACACTAACACTCGGTTGCCTTGGTATTCTCAATGTGAGAATCCAGGAGGTGTGGGCTCTGTGTGAATTTGGTAGAGGAAAGAAGGAAGTATACAATCGTGTTAAACGATCAAGTAAGTGGGAGAATGAGAAACCTCTATCTTATAGAGATGGATACTGAATCGTCTAGTAAACGAGAGGTAGTCGTCTAGTAAACTCGCTAGTTGTTCACTCTCTCAAAGAGCTATTGTATAGCTCTTCCTTTCACTCGATCGAATGTTGCAATTAATGAAAAATGAAAAAAAAAATTCATTTTTATTCTACAGTTATTAAAACTGAAAGAAACTTCCCACTTCAATCGGTTAATGGAGAGACCAACCAAACAATTATCTCATAATTGTTTTTATTATAAAGAAATATAATAACTAATTTATCATATTATATTTATAACCTATAGTTTTAATATCATATTATATGTAATATTTAAGCCAAGTTCTTCTCTCCTTTATTTAATATAAATCATATTTATATTAATTCCCCCAATTAATGTATCTAATATATCGAATCAATTATATCATATATAATTGAATCAATTTAATTATATCATATATAATAAAAATCCCTCTTGTTAATTGAACATTTCAAACTAACCCAAAAACTGATTCTCAACTTGAATCTATTGAGCTACCAAGGGGACCTTATGGATTTGTAGCTTGAATCTTCAATGGTACGTGAATAACTGACTAAACTCTTTAATCACGATATCCACCATTCATTAACTGTCGGACACTTCACTAAAGACCGATAGCTCCACTCTTTGCACTACAAATATATTTATGTGTCGATTGGATATAACCAATCAATAGTACAATGACCCTTCACAAATCGCTCGTAAGTACGGTAGGGCCAATTTACCGTTTTGCCCCTATAGTTACATCTAACTCCTTAAGTACCATTCATTCCTCTAATGAACAATACATCATAGTCCTATTATGAGTGAACACTTCTCAGGCCATGAGAAAGTGTTGTGCCACATTGTTCAAGCCCCGAAATCAGCCCTTAAGGGAGCACTCTATCTACTTACCCCTGCTTCGAGGAAGGAGTGAATTTCGTCTTGTGTAAATGAGTTCCCAGCTCCCCAATCAGACGAATCCCTAAAGTGGTAGGTTTGAGTCGACAATTTTGTCACTCGCACCCATGCAAATCAAAGGACTGCCCTTATAGGTAGGAATTCCCAACTCACTCAGGATTCAGGTCATGTTACCTATGGTCATCCTAGTGAAATGAAAGTCTCTGTCATGAACGGCGTTATATAACAAGACTAAAAATTTCGTGGTCCGGTTTTATACAAACTTCTTTGTATAGAGCATCCCCGATCGTATGTCTAATACATGAATGGTCAGGATCAGACCGTTTGTAGTACTTTACAACACTTGTAACATCTATAAAGAGGGCCACACTCGTAGCGTCATCAGGATAAGGGTTTCTTCCTTTATCCATATACTATAGACCATTTAGGTTCTCACTTAAAGTACGATCCACTTGTATGTCTCCACATACATGCTTAAGTTACAACGATAATCAGAGATCTTAGTTTATTGGTTTGTGGTTAATGCAACTAAAATATCTCATATTTCATAGACAATAGTGAAGAAAATATCTCATATTATTACATCACAAATGTTTGTTCATACACGTGTTTACAAACTACAGGACCCTACAAGATTTAGGGCATCAACCCCAACAATCTCCCACTTGTCCTAAAGCGAGTGGGTGTACAAGATAAATATAAGTATAAAACAATAAACTAGGGTATAAAGGCCTAGTACAAAATCTCCCACTTGCCATAGTCCAGCCGTGGACGGTTCCGTAGACCCATGTGTTAGGTTTTATGTCCTAAAACTCGTGGTATGTAAACAATGGAGCTTATTCTGAAAATTCAATAAAGGTGTTATTGAATAGATCTATTACTTGAATAAAAATCCAATAAACCTAAAAGTCCCTTGACTATTGGATGAGTACTTGAACTTTATATGGAGACATAAAGGTGGATGAGGTTCGAGTAAATAGTCAAAATGGTCTATAGTACATGGATAAGGTTGGGTACCTTATTCTGGTAATACTATTGGATACGGCCTACTCTATAGTTGTTACAAGGAGTTGTAAAGTGCTACAAACGAAGTGATCCTAAATCGTTCATGTTAGACATGAGGAGTGGGGGTGTCCTTGTGCAAAAGAGTTTGTACAAGATCAGACCACGAAATGAGTCACTCTTACTTTATAACGCTGTTTACTGTTTAAGATTGACTATTTCAAAACGATGACCTAGGTAACTTGACCTTAATCCTGAGCTAACTATGAACTCCTGTTTATTCAGGATTGCCCTTAGATTTGCATAGGTGAGGGTTGACTCAACAGCGCCAGCTCAATATGACTGTCATTTCAGGGGTAAGACTGGATAGATAGGTGGGGACATAGGGTGCAAGAGGGAATTCACTCCTACCCGTTTTAGGGATAGTAGAGAGGTTGTTTCTTTAAGTTCTGATTCTGGGGCTTGAATAAGGGATCCCGCCCTCTCATTTGGTATGAGAGGGACTCAGTTTTGTGATTGGATCACAAAAAAATTGTTCATTAGGGGATCAGTGGGGACTTAAGGAACAAGAGGTAATTTCAGGGGTAAAACAGAGATTTGACCTAGTCGTTATTATGAACAACATGTGAAGGGTTAACTCACTAATCATGATTATATCGAGTAGACATAATATATCTACAGTGAGGGGATTTCAACTATGGGCTTTAGTGGAGTGACCCATTAGTTAACGAATGGGGGTTAGATCGGTCTAATAAGTTTAGCCGATTAATCTTGGATCGTTGGAGCCCATGATCTGTAGTTCCATGAGGTCCCCCTACTAGCTCGAAAATGGATTAGCTCTAGAGTGGTGTGATAAGTTAATTCGAAACGTTCAAATTAGAATCAAATGGAATTGGAGAAAATATATTTAAATATGATTTAAATAGATGAAGATGAATTTGTGTAAAAATTAATTTAATATTGGATATTAAATTAATTAGAATTATTTAAATAATTATTTATTAATTTTATTAGAAAATTAATTTATGTAATTAATTTGTAAAATTATTAAATTTTGATTTTAGAAATAAAATATGATTTTAAAATCAAAATAGATTTTTGGAAATTGAAAAATTACACACAATTGAAAATGAGTTTTTCATATTCAACTAGCTTACAAGGAACACACCTTCTCCTTTGGTTTACTCCAAGCATGAGCTGCATCCCATGCAACACATCTCTTTGCATGATTGTCTATAATATATTGAAGAGATTGGAGTGAAGAAAGGGGTGGTGAACCGACTGAATTTTTGCTGAAAAATTCGGATGAAGAAGGTCTTCTTCAATAGGTTCTATTCAGTGAGCTTTCTCCATATTCCCTTTGATTCTAGCTTATTTTGATTCCCACAACTCAATCTAGAGCACCAAGAGGATAGTAGAGAAGATCTTGTGGTGGTCTACACAAGTATTCAGAGGATTTTACAGTTGAAAATGGAGATTTCGTTGGTTCGACCAAGGTATGTTCTTGAAACCCATTAAACTCTATTTTTAGCATGTTTCTTTTCAACTAAAATTAATGAATTAGAATGCTTATGGATCCTAATTTCTTCCATTGCATGGTGGTGTCGATCCAACACCATGCTCTGTAGGTGGCCTTAAAAAACTGTAGCCGTGAGAGCCTTCATAAACAGGTCAGCAACGTTGTTCTTCGAAGCTATCTTCGTGACTATCATGTCCCCTCGATGCACAATCTCGCGGATGAGATGGTATTTCCATTCTATATGCTCGTCGCGCTTATGACTCCTAAGCTCACTGGAATTCACCACAGGACCACTATTATCACAATAAAAGGTGATGGTCCTAGACATGTCTGGAACAACTTCCAAATCAGTCAGGAACTTCCTGAGCCAGACGGCCTTCTTAGCAGCTTCACAAGCCGCTACATACTCGGCCTCTTGGTGGAGTTAATGATGTACCACTGCTTAGTGCTTTGCCATACTACAACCTCTCTGTTAAGAGTGAACACTAATCCTGAAGTGGATTTCCAAGAATCCTTATCAGTCTAAAAATCAAAGTCCATGTATCTAGTAAGGATCAAATCCTTAGATCCATACATAAGCATGTAGTCCCTCGTTCTTTGAAGATACTTGAGGATGTTCTTGACGGAAGTCCAGTGACCTTATCCTAGTTTATACTAATATCTACTGACTATCCCCACAGTGTAGCTGATGTCAGGTCTAATACATAATATCGCATAAATCAAACTGCCAACGACAGATGCATAGGGGACCCATCTCATTTCCTTAACCTCTTGAGGTGTTTGAGGACATTGTTCCTTAGACAATGTAACTCCATGCCGAAAAGGCAGTAGGCCACTTTTGGAGTTCTGCACCGAGTACTTGATCAACATATTATCAATGTACGATGCCTAAGATAGCGCTAGCACTTTATTCTTTCGATCCCAAAAGATCTAAATCCCAAGAAAAAACTGAGCCTCTCCCAAATTTTTCATTTGGAATTGGGTCGCTAACCAGTTCTTAACTGAAGTCAATAAACCTACATCATTCCCAATGAGTAGGATATCGTTTACATATAATACTAGAAAAACTACTGAACTGTTGATGTTTTTCTTGTAGACACAAGGCTCATCAACATTTTGGTCAACGCCGTAAGAGTTGATCACAGTATCAAACCTTATGTTCCAAGATCTAGATGCCTGTTTCAGCCTATAAATGGACCGATTCAGTTTGCAAACCTTTTGCTCTTGACCTTGGGTTGCACCATATAAATGGTCTTCTCAAGATTACAATTCAGAAAGGCAGTCTTGACAACCATTTTCCATATCTCATAGTTATAATATGAGGCAATGGATAGGAGAATGTGGATAGAGTTCAACATGGAAACAGGCGAGAAAGTCTCCTCATAGTCAACTCCCTCCACTTGGGTATAACCCTTTGCCACAAGTCTAGCCTTGAAGGTTTGCACCTTCCCATCAGCACCCCGTTTCCTCTTGTAGATCCATTTACAATATAGGTTTAATCCCATCAGATTGATCTACAAGATCCCATACTGAGTTGAAGTACATAGACTCCATCTCGAGATCCATGGCTTTGGTTCATTCATCTCGATCAACATCCTTCATTGCTTTCTTGTAAGACAACGGATTCTCAACCTCGCCATTGACTACCATAGCCAGAATTTCAGTGAAACCCATATAGCGAACATGTGGGTTCGCAACCCTCCCACTACGTCGAGGTTCCCTCAACTCTTGAGGTGGATTTGACCTACTAGATGAACCTCTATAAAAAAAACTCTTGTTGATGTAGCAGACCTTTCAACAACTCTTATCGAGGTTTTAGTAGTTTCGTTGGAAAGTTCACGCAACACGATTTTACTATGTGGACCGTGCTCCCTTATATGATCCTCCTCAAGGAAGATAGCGTTTGTCGACACAAATACTTTATTTGCCTTAGGATCATAAAAGTAACCCCCTCGTGTCCCTTTGGGGTAGCCTACAAATAAGCACAACATCGAACGTGGTTTCAGTTTCTTAGGATTAGTCTCAAGCACATGTGTTGGGCAACCCCAGATGCGAAAGTGACGCAAACTAGCTTTACGCCTGTTCCACAACTCCAATGGTGTTCTGGTAACACTCTTGGAGGGAACACAGTTGAGGATATAAGCTACAGTCTCTACTGCAAAAGCCCAAAACGAGTCCGATAAGGAAGCGTAACTCATCATCGACTAAACCGTGTCCAACAGGGTCCTATTTCTCCTCTCTGATACATCATTTTGTGAGGCGTACCAGGTATTGAGAGTTAGGAAACGATTACATGTTCTATCATACAGTTCTGGAACTCAGAATCCAAAAACTCTCCACCCCGATCTGATCGAAGTGTTTTAATCTATTTATCTAATGCGTTTTCAACTTCAGCCTTCAACTCTTTGAACTTTTCAAAAGGTTCTGATTTGTGTTGCATCAAATAAACATACCCATACCTCGAATAATCGTCAGTAAAAGTGATGAAATACTCGTAGCCTCCCCTAACTCGTACATTCATCGGACCACAAAGGTCTGAATGCACTAACTCTAGAGGCTCTTTGGCTCGATAACCTTTTCCAGTCAAAGGTCTTTTGGTCATTTTACCTTCAAGCATGACTCGTACACAGGTAAAGAATTTTTCTCTAACTCACTTAGAAGTCCATTCTTTATCAACCTCTCAATCCTATTGAGATTGATGTGCCCTAATCGATGTGCCAAAGTTGGGCATTTTCCTTAGGAGAAACCTTAAGTCGTTTATTTTGAATTACAACAGTTTTAAACATCTCTATGTTATGGAAGGAATTTGTTGCTAATGGCCTTAGTACATACAAATTATTTTCCAGTCTTGCTGAACATATCTCAACACCATATTTCAGAATAAACACTTTCATTGAAAAATTGAGAGTATATTTGCATTCAATCAAGCACTTTACAGAAATTAAGTTCCTCTTTAACTCGGGAACAATATATACATCATGTAAAATGATAAATCTATTCTGTAAAGTCAATTGGAGGCCTCCCATTGCCACAACTGAGACAATGTGCCCGGTGCCTACTCGCATCATCATCTCACCAGCCTCAAGCTGCCATCAGGATTTAATCCCTTGAAAAGAAGAACAAATATTTTTTTATTTAATAATATGAGATATTTTATTCACTACAGTCTATGAAATATGAGATATTTTAGTTGCATTAACCACAAACTATTAAACTAAGATCCTTGGTTGTCATTGTAACTTAAGCATTTAAGTGATAACCTAAATGATTTGTAGTATATGGATAAAGAAGGGAAACCTTATCCTAACGACGCTATGAGTGTGGCCCATTTTGTAGATGTTATAAGTGTAGTAAAGTGCTACAAATGGTCTGATCTTGACCATTCATGTATTAGACATGCAAGCGGGGATGCTCTATACAAAGTAGTTTGTATAAGACTGGACCATGAAATGTTTAGGCTTGTTATATAGCGTCGTTCATGACAGAGACTTTCATTTCACTAGAATGACCATAGGTAACATGACCTTAATCCTGAGTGAATTGGGAACTTCTGTCTATGAGGGCGGTCCTTTGATTTGCATGGGTGCGAGTGGCTAGATCGCCGACTCCAACCTACCACTTTGAGGATTCATCTAATTGGGGAGCTAGGAACTCAGCTACACAAGACGAAATTCATTCCTTCTCCGAATCATGGGTAAGTAGATAATTTCTCCCTTAAGGGCTGATTCCGATGCTTAAACAATGTGGCGCTACATCTTCTTTTGGCCCGAGAAAGGTTGACTCATAGTAGGACTATGATGTATTGTTCATTAGAGGAATCAGTAGTACTTCAGGAGTTAGATGTAATTACAAGAGAAAAATGGTAAATTGGCCTGATTGTCCTTATGCGATTTGTGAAGGGTTATCGTATTATTGATTGGTTATATTCAATGGACACAAAAATATATATGTAGCGCGAAGAGTGCAACTGTCGGTCTTTAGTGGAGTGCCCGACAGTTAACAGATGGTGGATATCGTGATTAAAGAGTTTAGTTAGTTATTCACGTACTATTGGAGCTTCAAGCTACGTGTCCATAAGGTCCCCTTAGTAGCTCAATGAAATCATGTTGAGAATTAGTTTGAAATGTTCAAATTAACAAGAGAGAATTTGATTATATATGATATAATTAAATTGCTTCAATTATATGTGATATAATTGATTTGATGTATTAGATACATTAATTGGAGGAATTATTATTAAATGCCATAAAAGAGAAAAAGAACTATGGTTTATATATTGCATGAGATGTGATATTAAAACTATGAGTTATGAATATATTATTTATTTGTAATTAAATTAATTATGGGATAATTGGTTTTGATTTTTTCTCCTAATAACCAACTTAGTGGGAAGTTGTTATCAGTTATGGTAACTGATGGATAAAATGAAAATCGGTTTCATTTTTTCATAATCACATGATAAGTGATCGCATATTAACCAAATAGCTATATGATAGCTTGAGAGCATAAACAATCGTGCATAGAGTTTGCTATACGATAGACACTCATTACGAAACAATCGAGTACCAAGTCTATACGATAGATTCCAATCTTCTCCCATTTACTCGATCGTCTACATGATCATTCAATTTCTCCTTCCCTCTACCAAATCTATATAGAGCTCACAACTTCTAGATTCTCACACAGAGAATACCAAGGTAGCCTCGTGGTGGTGTCTATTTGTTGTTCGAGGGATGAAGTTGCTCGTTGCTATTCGAGGAGATTGTTATGTTGTTAAGCGTTCGTGTTGATTGAACGCTCGTGCTGTTAGATCAAGGGATACAAAAAGAAAAGTTCTTCAAGGGTATGTGATGATTTGCAGAAATGCATGTCATCTTAGGCCTTTTATTTAGAATTATGAATGCTGTTAAGCAAAATATGCAACAATTATGTTAGGAATTCATGAGAAAAAGAGCTTGCGGTGTTTAGCATTGAGAATCTCGACTAACCCATTATTATGCGTTATTATGCATTCAATTGTCTATTTTTGTAGCTAACGTAGGAAGTGGACGCAAACGCGGAAGCCGGACTACCGCATAGATGATCGCATGCAGAGAAACTCTCCATCGCAAAGGTGAACGCGTTCGATCAATGCATGGGTGTTATGGTAATCAGCTGCATGCGTCCATCACATGGGAGTTGCACTCGTCAAACGATTGCGGTCATCGTGTCTAAGTTGCGAGAATTAAGCAAATGCGGTCACTGAACGATTGCAGCTACAGCGATAACACATAATAGAGGGATCAACGCAAGGTTGGTGGAATGAACGCATCAATGTACATCTTGAAAAATCAAAAGCTGATGTTGACATTTCACCTACCAATGCCGTTAGCCGCAGAGATTCAAAAGTACTAACGCGTCGCAAATGTCAAAATCAGCCAGCAGTCCATTAATGCTGTCGGTGATCCAAGCTCTATATAAAAGAAGACGATGAGCAGAATTTCAACTCATTCAGGTTATCCATGTGATCCAGACAAAATGCTGTGAGAAGAAGAAAGCTTAATAGTTCTTCATCTCCTTCCTCCATTCCGAGTGACGACCGGAGCCTTCGACCGAAGCTAGATCTCGGGAGAGTCAGCTCCACCGCCCATCCATGGCACCACCGACAACCCTGACGCACATCCGCTGGAAGCAAGTTATTGCTTTCAGCCGGTCATTTCATTTTCTCTTCTTTTCTTATATTGTATTGTATTACATTTTATGATGAAGAAATTAATACATTATGTGTTCAATGCATTTCTGTGTTTCCTTCGATTCCATCCTTATCCTTATTTACTTAGCATCCTTAATTTTCATTGCATCACTTATTGAAATTGTTAAAGTATCGCATACTTAGTCATGTGGATTAGAGATATGAAACATGTAGCAAACCACCGAGAGGTGTGCGTTGTGCAAGTGTGTGAGAAAACCTTATTTGCTTAGTGTGAAGCTGTAGCAACGCCTATCTATAGGCTAACGTAATGCTTATCTATGAGTAAAGTCAGCAACAACCAACTGCCCAGGAGAGTAAATGGTTGGTCGCATTAAGCAATGTAAGCTATTGTTTACTAGAGATAGGAATAATCTTGCGTCAGCCCAGATTATGTGGTTACCTAGTCTTATGTATGCGCCCATCACACTTTTAGAGCTACTCGAGAGAGTCTAAAGAAAGAACCTAAGACTCGAGAGAGCTAGGTTAGAATCGATGCTCGAGAGGGCTAGATTAGGTTTGCATAAGCAAGAATGGAGACTTAGGAATAAGCTCTGTTTGTTATTACACAGCGTATACACCCTACGGAGAGGACAATGGCTGTGTCCAGGAAGTAGGATATGGTGGCTGTATGCGGTCATCTTGACACTTATGCATACACACTGCATACGTCCTACATTTAGGCTTTTAGTGTGTGTAGCATGATCGCATAGCTTGCGTTGACTAAGGTTGCCCTTGCGGTCACTCTTAAGGGTTGCAATGAAGACATCTCCACATTTTATCTAATTTTCCATCCATTTACTTCATGTCAATAGTTTTTGTGTCTGTACCTCTCATTCATATTCTCATTGCGTTGTCTGTTAGTTAGAAGTAGAAGTAGTGTTAGCTTAGCAACCCCTCCATCATTCTTTTATTCAACCGCCGCATGCACATTACCGCATTCATTTAGCTACAAGTGTTGACATAATTTTTGGTCTTAAACAATGCGCTGATACAAATATGGATATGAATGAATGAACAAGTCCATGTCCCCGTTACCAGTTCCCCGACAACGGCGCCATAAACTTGTTGACATAATTTTTGGTCTTAAACAATGCATTGATACAAATATAGATATGAATGAATGAACAGATCCATGTCCCCGTTACCAGTTCCCCGACAACGACGCCATAAAATTGTTGACATAAAATTGAGATATACAATGATGCCATAAACTTGTAATGCAAATTTTATGCAATAATATGCGATACTACTTCTAGATATGCGTTATTAATGAATATTCTTATAGTTTGTTGTGCGTTGTCACAAGTTTCCTTACATTGGAACCAAGTATAATTCCACTGCAAGTTTCTCGGTATGATCCGAGGTTGAACATAGGAACTGTTTGAGGTTATTGCATTATGTTTGTGATACATGCGACCAGGGGTTAAACAAGAGACTTGCGTTAGCATTATACTTGGCATGAGCGTAAGAAAACTTGTGACAGGAATGCATGGTCATCGCATACATTTGTTAATGCAAAGTCATTCCAATGCATGACCACGACACATGATAATCAACGCATATATTAAGGACATGCATCTCATATTGCATCCACGGTATTTTAGTTGTTGAGTAATTGACATCTAATTTCTCGTCATCAAGTTTTTGGCACCGTTGCCGGGGACTTGGCAGCTAATTGTTTGTTGAGTTTTGTGTCTCTGTAGGCAACCTTCTTATCTTAGGAGTATTGTAGCTTGTGTGACCAGGTTACAACCAATATTGAAGTATAGGCGATGTGTCGAAAGCCAGTATTGACCCCAAGGTAGAAGGGCAATCAGTCGCATGAGTCGAAGGTAATTCTAAGCACATGGTGGCCAAGCAGTTGAGAGCAATCTTCTGCATGGAAGACTACTTGCGATGACAACACTCCTATTTTTCTAGGGATGTCTTCTACTCTATATTTACCTTACTTTCTTAGTTTAGGTTGTTTTTGTTTTTATTGTTATTTTGGATATATGGTTGCTTCCTTGGTTGTGGTGCGTTTACTCTTTGTAGGTGCAACAATGTCTCCTCAGTACGCAATATGACGGAAGAATTCCCTTCATCCTTCAATGCATGGCTTCAATCGTGTGAATTCCAACACATGATTGCATGCGTTTCGCCTAAGGTTCTTTTCTTGTTATCCTTTATGTATTATCCTTTTGAAATTCCTTATTTCCCGATTGCGTTGCTTTGCGGTGTTTCTATGATGGTATGTATAATTCACCGCATCTTCTAATTAATCATCGCAAGGCGCTTCTTACTTTTATTAGCTTCTTCAATTCTTGAAAGTCTTAAGTTTTAGTTTGTGTAAACCTTCGCTCAAACGTTTGTTACCGCATTCTTGTAATTTTGCTTTTAGCTTTGCGGTGAGAATGCTACCAACCTCTAAGTTTGGGTGTGGTAGCGGTCTTGGAGAAATTGCGTTCATTACATTGCGATCTTTCAAAAAAAAAAACAAATGCAAACAAAAAATGGTGAGAATTTTGAGAATAACAACTCCACTATCAACGCAATGAGGAAACCAAGTTGATAAGAGTTAAGTAGTGAAAGGCATTTACTCGTAGTTGGACGTCCGCATGACACACGTGGGGGCAAGCCAAAACGAAAGTAAGTCACCAGGATCAATGTATAAGTGCAACTTCTCTATCCAACGTAGGCCAAATCAAGCAAGACAAGAGTTGAGTTGAATATGGAACGCAACCGAAGTTTGATGCCCGCATGACACACGTGGGGGTAAGCCAAAACGAAGAGCGTAACCAGGTTCAACGCCGCATTCGAATAAGTCATCGCAAAATTTTGAAGTATTTTGAACGAATGCATTCTCAAAAGCTAAACGCAAAGTTGCGGTGAATGAATAAAAATTTTTTGAGCAAAGGCTTGCCAGATTTAAACTTGGAAAATATCTTTTTGAAGAAGTAGCCAAAGTGGAGGAGAGCATTGCGGCGATGGTTAGAGGCATGAGTAAATTATATTCCGAGAAGTTGGTCATCGCAAAGGAAAGCAAGAAGGTGAGTTAGAATTTCTTGAGTATAACGCATGCTTGAGGACATGCATGATTCTAAGTTTGGAGGTGAGTTTACTCGATCTTTAGTGTTATTTTTATAGAGCATGTTGTAATTTAAAGTTTATACATAACTATTACTGCTTGATTGTAAATATGTATGTTCTGTCACAATAGGGTTTGGAATGATCTTACTTCTGCTCATTGGTTCTCTTTGAAAAGAGTTCCTTCAATACATACTACAACATATATTTTGAACTGTGTTCCATCTAAGAGTGTTACCAGAACACCTTTGGAATTATATAATGTTCGTAAAGGTAGTTTATTCCATTTCAAGATCTAGGATTGCCCAGCACATGTGCTTGAGGTAAATCCTAAGAAATTGGAACTTCGTTCAAAATTGTGCCTATTTGTAGGCTACCTTAAAGAAGCGAGAGGTGGTTACTTTATGATCGTAAAGAAAATTTCATCCTAGAGAAGGACCACATTAGGGAGCATAAACCCCACAGTAAAATCACGTTGAACGAAATTTTCAAAGAAACTACTGAACCTTTAACAAGAGGTGTTGAAAAACCCCAACACCTCAACAAGAGTTGTTAAAGTTGGATTGTCTAGTAGGTCAAATCCACCTGAAGTGTTGAGGGAACCTCGACGTAATGGGAAGGTTGCAAAGCTACCTATTCGTTACATGGGTTTAACTGAAATCTTAGCTGTGGTAGTTGACGGAGATGTTGAGGATCCATTGTCTTACAAGTAGGCAATGGAGGATGTTGACAAAGATAAGTGGATCAAAGCTATGAATCTCGAAATGGAGTCTATGTACTCTAATTCTGTTGGGATCTTGTAAATCAACATGATGGGGTAAAACCTATAGGTTGTATATGGATCTGCAAGTGAAAACAGGGTGTTGATGGAAAGGTGCAAACCTTTAAGGCTAGGCTTGTGGCAAGGGGTTATACCCAAGTTGAGGGAGTCGACTATGAGGAGACTTTCTCACTTGTTGCTATGTTAAATTGTATCTGGATTCTCTTGTCCATTGCCTCATATTATGACTATGAGATCTGAAAAATGGATGTTAAGACTACTTTTTTGAATGACAATCTTAAGGAGACCATTTATATGGAGTAACCTGAGGATTCATAACCCCAAATCAAGAGAAAAGGTTTTCAAGCTTAATTGATCCATTTATGGATTGAAGCAAGCTTTTCAATATTGAAATATAAGCTTTGATACTGTGATCAAATCTTATGGCTTTGATCAAAATGTTGATGAGCTTTGTGTTTACAAGAAAATCATCAACAGTTCAGTAACTTTTCTAGTGTTGTATGTAGACAATATATCCTACTCATTGGGAATGGTGTAGATCTATTGACTGAAATTAAGAATTGGCTAGTGACCCAATTCCAAATGAAAATTTGAGAGAGGCACGGTTTGTTTTGGGCATTCAAATATTTAGAGATCGAAATAACAAAATGCTAGTCCTGTTTTAGGCATCGTATATTGACAAAATGCTTGTTAAATTTTCGATGCAGAATTCTTATAGAGGTTTGTTACCTTTCAAGCATGGAGTTATATTGTCTAAGGAACAGTGTCCTAAGTTGAGGAAATGAGACGGATCCTTTATGCATCGGTTGTTGGTAGCCTGATGTATGCGATGTTATGTACTAGACCTGACATCTACTATGCGGTGTGGATAGTCAATAGATATCAGTCTAATCCAGGATTTGATCACTGGACCGCCGTTAAGAACATCCTTAAGTATCTATGGAGAATGAGGAACTACATGCTCGTGTATGGTTCTAAGGATTTGATCCTTACAAAATACACGGACTCTGATTTCTAGACTGATAATGATTCTAGGAAATCCACATTAGGATCAGTGTTTACACTAAACGAAGGAGTAGTAGTCTGGAGGAGCACCATGCAGGGGTACATTGCTAACTCCACTATGGAGGCTGAGTACGTAGTGGCTTGTAAAACTACTAAAGAAGCTGTGTGGCTCAAGAAATTCTTGAATGATCTAGAAGTGGTTCTAGACATGTTAAAATCCATCACCCTTTATTGTGATAATAGTGGTACTGTGGCTAATTCCCGAGAGCCTCGGAGTCACAAACGTAGGAAGCACATAGAGCGGAAGTATTATCTTATTCAAGAGATTGTGCATCGAGGAGACGTGATCGTCACGCAGATAGTTGTAGAGCATAACATTGCTGGTCCATTGACAAATGCCCTCACGGCTAAAGTGTTTGAGGGTCACCTACAGAGTATGAGTCTATGGGACATGCCACATTTAATTTAGGGCAAGTGGGATATTTTGTACTGGGCGTGTTTTATGCCTTAGTTTATTGATTTGTGTACTTGTATATTGTACATCCCACTAGCTTTATGACAAGTGGGAGATTGTTGGGGTTGATGTCCTCAATCTCGTAGGATTATGTAGTTTGTAATTGTATTATACAAACATTTTATTTATTTAATAAAATAAGAGATTTTTATTTGACATTTAGTAGCATTAAACCCACAAACCAAAAAACTAACATCCAAGGCTATCTTCTATAGCTTAGACATGTATGTAGAGACATACAAGTGCATCATGTTTAATTGATAACCTAAATGGTCTATAATATATGGATAAGAATGGATATCTTATCCTTGTGACACTACAAGTACGACCCGCTTTGTAGATGTTACAATTGTTGTAAACTATTAAAAATGATCTGATCATGATCATTCATGTGGAGACATGTTTGCGGGGATATTCTATACAAAGGAGTTTGTATAAGACCGGACCACGAAATGACTAGTCTCATTATATAACACTGTTCATAATAGAGACTTGTATTTCACCAAGATGACCATAGGTGACATGACCTAAATCCTAAGTGAGTTGTGAACTCTTGCTTATGAGGACGGTTCTTTGATTTGTATGGGTGAGAGTGGCCAGAACGTCAACTCAACAAACCTACCATTTTGGGGATCCATCTGATTGGGGAGCTAGGAACACAATTATATAAGAAGAAATTTACTCCTTCCTCGAGCTCGAGGTAAGTAGATAAATTGCTCCCTTAAGGACTGATTCCAGGGCTTGAAAAATATGACACCACACCCTCTCCTGCTCGGAGAGGGATTTAGTCATAGTTGGACTATGATTTATTGTTCATTAGAGGGATCAATGATAATTAAAGAGTTAAATATAACTACAGGGGCAAAACGGTAATTTTGGCCTAGTTGTACTTATGAGCAATTTGCGAAGAGTCATCGCACTATTGACCAGTCATATCCAACAGATACAAAAATATATCTATAGTACGAAGAGTGCAACTGTCGGTCTTTAGTAGCGTATCCGACAATTAATGGATGTTGAATACTTTAATTAAAGAATATAATTAATTATTCAAGTGCCATTGAAACTTCAATCTACAGGTCCATGAGGTCCCCTCTGTACCTCAACAGGGATTAAATGAGAATCAATTTTGGATTAATTTGAATTGTTCAAATTAATTGAGGGAATTAATTATATGTGATATAATTAATTTTACTTAATTATATATGATATAATTACTATAATGTATTTGATACATTATTTGAGAGAAAATAAATAATTGAATTTGATTCAAATATTAATTATGTGAATTTGATTCATATAACTAAGTTTAATATGAATAGTATTTATATTAAATATCGTGTATTGTTGAGATAACGAAAACTATAAATTATGTGTTATATTAGATATCACATAAATATATTATATGATAAGGTAGCTATCATATATTTATATATTAATTTTTTATTTTTTTAAATTGTTTTAGGAGGGAGTTGTAACTCTGTTCCCCCTATTTCTCTCTATTTAGTGCATGTATGGATGTAGTGCTCAATAGACTTACACAATTCCAAAAAGAGAAAAGTTTTTCTCTAGAAATATCTCAATCACTTCCTCTCTTTAAAAAACCTAAGAGCCTAGAACTCTTTAGTGATTCTCATCCCATTAGAGAATGCAGAAGGCTCTTTTCGTGGTGGTGACCATTTGGATCGAGTTTGTTCGTGACAGATCCAGAGAAATGAAATACGTGAAGAAGGGTTCTTCAAGAGTTAGTTTCTGTCTCCTTATTTTTTTTTCTTAATTGTTTTACAACATGTTGTATTTTGTTATTAAATGCATATTATTAACCTGTAAAATTTGGAATTTAGGTACGATCTCCGTTTTCACTCAAGGACCTTCACTGGTTCTTATAAAAGTACTTGTTTTGTCTTATTGTTTTTTAAAACAACAATATTCATCCAATTGGGCTTGATTCTTAAATACATCGTCCATTTGTCCTTCTGAATGAGCATTTTTTTTTTTTTTTTTATCATTTTGGTCTCTATACTTTAAAATTTTGTTCAATTTTAATCAATGTACTTTCGATTGTCCAATTTTAGTCATTGTAATTTCAATAAATTTTAAATTTAGGAGAACTGTCATAATAATACTGTCAAGTTTTCACTTTTTAAAACTAGTACGCTTTTTTAAACTCGTTAAACTAGATTTTTCTGTCCATCTCGGGTGGGATCAACCATTGAGATTTAATTACATAATTAATTTGTTTTAATTGTTCTGGTTTTCTCAATGAAATCTGGGGCAATATTAACACCGAGATTAGCCCAAATATTATATAATCTTTCCAAATCTTATACCAAATCTTATATCTTTTCAAATTTTCTTCAAATTCAATTATTCTTACCAAATCTTATATAAAAAAATTTACATAATTTTTCAAGTATTTACCTTAATTTTTGTTTCCAGTTTCAAATTTTCCAAATGAATTTATCAATTATGATTTTTCAAATGAATCGATATCTCAAGTGCACTATGATTTCTAAATTTTGTAAAATATCAAATTTTACAAATAAAAAATTAAAATTTAGGCAAATATAAAAAATTTCGGTGTTAATCTCCCGAGATTTTACCGAGAAAGCTCAAATATATAGAATCTCAATATTAATTTTGTCCGAGATATACTGAAATTCTTTATATCTCCCAAATATTATTTTTTGACAAAATTTGATCTTTGGGATGAAAGATTTAAAAAAATAGATAAGATTTGATATAAAATTTGGAAAGATTACCTAATATTTAGAAAAATTGACAAAATCTCAATGTTAATGGTTCGAGATTTCATCCAGAAAACCCAAAACAATTCGATAGCGAGATGGAGCAAGAAAAACTATTGTAACAGGTACTTTTAAAAAAATGTGGTAATTTTGAAAGACGAAACTTGAGAAAGGTTATTTCTGGAAATTTTCTTAAATTTAATCCCTAATGTTAATTTATTGTTGATTTTTTAATTTTTTTTTTGTTATCTATAACTTTTTTTTAGTATAATCTAGAAAAATTATTTACATATTGAATTTTCTTGNTAATAATAATAATAATAATAATAATAATAATAATAATAATTATTATTATTATTATTATTATTATTATTATTATTATTATTATTTTCGACAAAAATTAACTTTGAGGATCTATACTCAAATTTAATGAAGGTAGGGAAAACAGTTGAAAATATAAGGATTAAAACTGAATAAACTTTGAAAACATGGACCAAAATGATATTTTTCACCTTATTTTTACTATTATCAACAGGACTTCGGCTATTAAACTCCAATTTCTCGTATTAATACATTTGTTTTCTAATAAAACTCGTTAACATTTTCATAATGTTTGAAGAGCATGACACAAGCAAAAAAGTGAAATTTTAGGCAACTAAATTCACCAACGAATATATTTGGCCTACTTCACATAATTGAGCAAATCATTCCCTTGATCCAATCGTCATCTTACACGTGTTTTGTTTGGTTACATATTCTTTTACTTGTAAATATTTTGTTGCAAGATTAGTTAAAAAGGAGCACAAAGCATTGCACTAAAAATAAGAATGAAAAAATGAATATACAAAAATAAATATAATGTTTTATGTCAGGGAGTAGATTACATATTATTACCATGGAGCAGAAACTTCTTCCTGGAATTTGGACTTGAAAACTTCAGCTTTTGAATCTAAGCAATCAATGGCAGCTCCAAATCTAACACAAGCTTCCTTCAATTCAACAAGCTTTGTCTCAATATTTCTGATTTCCTCATGCACATGAACTTGGTCATTTTTGGTATCGACAAACGTTCTGAGATCCAAGGCATTTTCTGATTCATATGCAAGGTTTGCAAGCCTATGGAGACGAGTACGTAAAAATCCAACATTCATACCGAAGAGCTGAAAGCCTCGGAGAGTTTTGTCCCAAGCAGAAAACTCATCTCGTGAAGTTGATAGATTACTGGCTTTAATGGCATCGGCTATAGAAATTGTTTCGGAAATAACCCCGGTAACTAACTTGCGATTCATGCCTTGGATGAGATTGTCATGGAGATACATGTTCTGGCTGCAGCAAAGCTTATAATACCTTTTCCGTAGGTCTCTTGGCAGTTCAGAGTTTATTGATAGTCCATCTATTATAATGTTGAAGTCCTCAAAGCTCTTAATGTGCTTAAATGGAATTGTTGGATAGATGTCGTAAGCCTCCACTATTTCTGAAACAACCTCTTCACTGGTATTTTCAGGACGCTCTGCTACCTGGTTTCTCGGAACTGACTTCAAGGGGCTCGGCTTTTTCTGTTTTTCAGCCGTGTCGAGCAGAGCAGACTTTGCACGTTTCTTGTTTGAAATGTCGCTAGCCACGTCACCCTTATTATCTGTATCTTTTCCTGTAGTTAACATTCAAGAGAACTTGGATTCATTAACACACGAAAGTTTGCAAATAGACAGATTATCAACAGAGTATCAGTTCGTAGAATTGCCTGCATCGCTGTGCCTAGTATGAGACTCCAAATTTAGAAGGCCAAGGGCACCATCCACTTCTGTCAGATCACTTGCCCTTGTAACATAAACCTACAGTAGAAAGTAAATTAATGGGAAGAATCAAATAAATTACTGGTATTAATTAAAAATGAAAAAGAAGGTAGGTTTCACTTTGGAAGTCCAGTTACACTATAAATTCATTCCAAGTCTGATTATGTGATATTAAAGGACTCAAAACAAACATAGTCCACAAATAGAATTTCAAGCCGTTAGAAAAGAAATATAAATGAGATCTCTTCACGACAGAAAAGAATTTTTTCTGGAAGGCCAAAATGACTATCATTTCTTTTTTTGAGTACAATAGAGGTGGGGATTTGAACCACAAACTTCGTAGTCGCTAAAATGACTATCTTCTTATAACTTCATTTAAAACAGTGAAAATTTTGATAAGTTTAGAATGTGTTTTGCATTGCTTTTAATGATAAAGATTCTAATGAAATGCTCTTTAGATAAGCACCTAATAGTACTAATGAAGTACTTCATATAAGCACCTAATAATTAAGTAATACTAATTAAGTACTTCACATATTTTTAACTATCTTCGTGATTTGTTAAAAATATTATGAAAATTTTGAAGTATTTTGATTAGTTGAAAGCAATTTTAGAATATTGAGAAAAAAAACTTTCAAACACACTGTTAGTATTAATATTTAACCAAATCCAATTCATATAAATGTACAAACTAGTTTCACATCAATGATTGCCATGTAAAGCAATTTAGAAATGTGGTCTTATCTAACCGGCCATCTAAGAATTTGCATGGAGTGTGTTATCTAACCGCCATCTAAGAATTTGCATCGAGTGTAATAGAACAGACGATTCTTAGCTCATAAGGCTACTCTTTACAGCTACGTAATTGAATACCTTCAACTTTCCACTTGCCACTCTAACAGACCATCACAAAATATTTTCCCTACCCTTATAATAGAAACTATCACCACATAAACACAATAACAAAAGCAGTTACAATAAACTAATTCCCTTTCGAGAGGGCTCTCTCTCCCAAAATCCCACAATAAAAACTCTCACCAAAATGCTCTACTCCCTCTAAGGTTCTAACATCCACTATTTATAACCATGACAATACTAACTAATTACCATTATGCTGTTACTAATATTATACTAGCCTTTCCATACAACCCCCTAACCAGTACTCTCACATTACTCAGCCCTTCAAAACACAACTTTCCTAGAGGTGTGGGTTGTATCATAACCATTAGAAGTACTAACAAAATACCCGAACTCCATTACTTTACTTTCTCTGTCCATTCTGATTTACCATCAGCTATTCTACCTCGTGCAAGCTCCGCTTCACTAGATGTCCCATGTAATGCTCATCCTATTCAAACATGAGCCAAATCTGGGATCGTGAAACATAATGTTCCACATCATGCTATATCCTCTGCTATACTCACATCTCCATCCTCATATACTGGCGTATCCAAATATCCAGCATGGTGATAAGCCATGGCTGAAGAGTTCATTCCCCTCCAAGAATAAGTTACGTGGTTATTGGTTCCTCGTGACTCTGCCACAAATGTGGTTGGCTGTTGGTGGATATTTCAAACCATGTATAATCCTTGATATTCGTCTTGGTGCAAAATGTTACCATCAAATTAAAGGTCTTGACTTTGACGAAACCTTTAGCCCCATCATCAAGAAACCTGCCATTCATGTCATTTCAGAAACCTGCCATTCATGTCATTTCGGCTCTTGCTGGTCATCTAGTGGACTCTACATCAATTGGATGTCAACAAAGCCTTCTCCATGACACATTAAGAGAAACGGTATTTTTGCCTCATGACTCAGCCTATTTGGTTTTAGTGATAAATCATGTCCAAGTAATGTATGCTCCATGCATAAAAGTCTCTATAGCCTCAAACAGGCCCACATGCCTCGTTGGAGCTTTTTACCTCCTACATATTGAGGATTGGTTTTGCTACCTCCACTGCTAATTCCTCTCTTTTTGTGTGCTTTATTGGTTCTTCCTCAATTTACCTTCTACATATATCTCCACATTAGCCCAACTACTGGGCATGTGAGTTTCAAATTTGGGATCTTGGCTACATATAGTATTTTGTACGTTTGGAGATTCACCCCTTGACTAATCTCCTCACTTCTTCTAAAATTGGTTCAACCAAATTGTGACTCACTTCCATGTCTATTATTGTTGATCTTCATGTTACTACTCCCGCCTACCATGATGTTACCCCTTATCCAATATCTCATATCCACCCCGACTTGATATTGTTTTTGTTGTGAATCGTGTGAATCAGCTCATGCAGCCTTCCACTGTTGTTCATTTCACAACAGTCAAACATATTCTTCACTAACAATGTGGTACTAAGTATCTTGGAATTCTCTTTCTACCTAGTGATTCATTTCTCACCACGATGTTGATAGGGCTGGTGATGCCTTTGATTATCGGTTGACATCTGGCTTTGTCGCTATCCTTGAGACTCCCATTTTGTGGTCTGCCAACAAGCAACAAATTGTCTCATGTTCTTCTACCGGAGTTGAATATTGATTGTTCGCTACCACTATGACAAATCTTTATTGGCTTTGCCAATTGCTCTATGATGAGAATGTTTACCTAAAAGGCACCCTTGTTTTATGGTGTGGCAATTTATAAACTATATCTCTGGCCAACAATCCTGTTTCCATACTCGAATGAAGCATATTGAAATTGACTATCACACTCTTCAAGAAAATTGTTCGCGAATATATTATTGTTCGTTTTGTCTCCTTCAAAGATCAAGTAGTTGATTTGTTTACCAAAGCTCTTTCTTCCAAGACCTTACTTTGTCGTGGAAAACTCATGACTTCTCCACTCTCATGTGTTTAAGGGAGAATATTAGACTATTCTTTACTGTTGTAACAAATTGCGTTTGCTGTACCCTATTTCTGTTTACTTTCCCTACTTTTAGTCAAGTTCTTCATGTACTCACCTATATATATTGGCTCTTTGCCCTCTTCCAATACAAGTGCAAATACACAGGCTTCTTCATACCTCTCTGAATTGATTCAGGTCTAATGAACTTCATTTTTATCTGGATTAAAGAAGATCCTCCCCAGCCTCATGTAACTTGCACATACACTCATACTCCCTCATAACAGAATCGATCCCCCTAGCTTCCCCACTGCAGTTGCCCACTTTTTTCCTTGTACACATAAACCATATTGGAGGCTTCACATTGCTTTTAAGTGGAAAAGTGAATCAAAGAAATGCTGAAAACTTTATCCAAAAGCTTTTTCGGGGGTATGGTGAAGACGATTGATTCTAAGATTTTGCACACAGTGCCCTTCAAATTTGTAAGGTATCTAAGAGTGAAGTTCTGAATTGGGGCATAGTTAAAGCACAAGTTTTTGGCTTTTTCTTTTTGTGGTGAATGTTATTAAGAATATGTTTGAATTTTAAATAACTTGAACTTTTGTAATTTAATAATGATCTGATATGGACCCGTTGGAAGGTGTCTCTAAACTCAAACATTGTACTGTTAGTTTTCTCATCTCAATATTTATACTAAATACATAACAAAATGTTGACCTAACTCACTGTCCAACAAAATAAAGTAGTACACACGTGAACTGACATATTTAAATGATTAAACTAAGTTCTCAAAGGAACTACCATCATTTTACTCCATCTCATATGTTCCTATGAATCTTCTATAGCATGGACTCCATTTTGTAGTCCAACTTGTCATATTGGACTATGGTTATATCATCTCATTAGAACGGATGATATCTGGACTATGGTTATATCATCTCATTCATGATCATATTCAGAGTTCAACAAGTTGATGAACATCAAACACACAAAAATTGTAATAGTTCAAGATTTTACCTTAAATTTCGTGGGCCCTACTAGTTGAAAGACCAAAACATCACCCTCAAGTAACTTGTGTGCAGCAGAAAATTGTCTCCATCCAGCACTCAACCCTGTCTTATGTGCAATATATTTTACTTGAAAATGTCTCCCTGCTTCATCTTCTAAAGTCATTGTACTATCTCTTGCTGGCAAGTATGACTTACAGAATGCCCCAGGAAGCCCCTGTTATTTTGTAAAGATAAAAATATAGATATATTGGAAATGCCACCAGTTACTTTATCAATTATACAAGTCAACCTAAAATCATTTATTCTTGTGAAGCCTACCATCCAGAATAAGCTGGCAACATGTGATCTGACCAATGACTTCACAAAGCTAGGAAATTCCTGTTCCAAATTTGATCGAACTTCAAGTGCCCGCATCACGGCAGATGATTTAAATTCACCAGGAGAGCATTGCTCATCATATGCTGCCTTATTTTGCTCAAAGCTTCAAAAACAAAAACATTTTTGTGATTAGGTTATATTTAAATGGTAGTTTTGTTTGTATGTCTATACAATTTTGCATGCATACACGCATACGCAGCAACTGACACAAACCATAGGCCATATTGACCTACCTCATAAACTTCCCTCCAGGACCCGTTACAGCCTGCTCAAGCATCAACAAGAATTTTGGATCAGTGAGTTCCCAAAAGTCCAACACTAATTATAATAATTCTAAATTGGCATAGTAAGGGGGAAAGGGTATGAATGGAGTCAGGATTTCATCCACTAGCACTAGAAATAAAGTGAAACCAAGATATTAAAATGGTTTGAAAACAGGTTCACACGATGACATGAAAACGGCCAAAAATGCAAGTGAGTGATATGATATGGGACATTCCACTTTACAAACCAGTTATAATCAAGATTAAGGGATAACAGAACACTTGGATAAAAAGAAAATGTATCTCCATTGGATATTAAAAGGTCTTTACAAGAATACCCTGCCATTGGAAATAAACCAAATCCCAACTCTTCACATATATGGACGTGAATCGGTAGTCATCATCATTATATTTTGCTTGAGAACTCTATTCCCGTATTAAATATCAATTCGACTCGTCTATTTTGTATATGTTTGGGAGTGATTTTAGAATGGTTAGACCACTTTTATGATGTTTAAAATCACTCTAAAACACACTTTTAATCACTTTGAGCAATTCAATTTTTAATATTATACTTTTTAACACAATGGTCATACCATTAAAATTGATTTCGAATGATTAAAAGTATTTTTTTTAGTGATTTTGAAAATGACAAAAGCGATTTTAATAATCATTTCAAAATTATTCCTAAACATACCGAAATTGCATAAGGAATCTGATTTCTTCAGATAAAGACCGCCAGATCGCTACTACGTACAAATAACTTATCTCCCCTAGTCCTAATACATATAAAGAAGAAAATGAAAGACGGGGGGAACGGAGTCTCACATGGCTAGTTTTCCAATCCGCAAGTCTCTTCTTAACCTTCTGAAGCATCGGATTGTCCTCCATTTGCTTCCGTGCTTTACCCTAGTACCAATGCGGATCACCTATTGTTAATGGCGAAGACAAAGAGGATCATAACCAAAAATTAAATCTCAGAACAGCGATCAGAATCCATTCCGAGAGAGAGAAATAGAAAGAGAGATACAGACCGAAGACGAAGCAAGCCTATGCCTGGGGCTCTTGGCCAACTGAGCAAGCGTCATGCCTCCGTCGTCGTCCTCCACCGCCACTGCCGCTGAAGATTTCAAGGATATGGCATTCTTCCCGCTGCCTTCATGCTCCATTAGGCTTAGCGAAGATCAACAAGCCATAGCCATTAAGCATTGTGATTACGCAACAAGCAATGTGGGAGAGGGGGGAACCAAATGGAGAAGAATGAAGATGAACTAGAACCATTGCTTATATAGAAAATGAAATTAGAACCATTGCTTATATAGAAAATGAAATTTTGTTGATATATTTTCATTTTTGGTTTTAATGGGAAATGTGTTCTCAAGTTGGAAGAGCTGGATTGACGGAGCCTGTTTGTTAGGGAGTTGTAAGTTATTGGCGCTGGATTCATGTTTGAAAAATATATATATATATATATATTTTACAATCTTACTCTTGTCTTTTTAGTTAATTACAAAACTATCATTTTATTTAAGACTATCATATCCTTGAACTCTGCTAATCTCTATAAATTAATAGTGTCTGAATCGCATATCGAAAAGTAATCTAGTAGACCCCAACTGATTACATTTGTTGTTGTTTATCTGTTTTCCATAATTATGGTGAGATGTGAGGTCATCTTGAAATTTGTAATCAAATCATGTATCTAACTTAGGAATAAAATATGTTTAATTTAATTGTGGTTAAAAATTACGTAGGACCCACTATCATTAAATATTGTTACTGTCACAGTATGAAAATTATGAATTTGTCATATTTATTGTTACCTTTATCATTATTGTTATTGTTACCGTTATCGATAGGGTCAAATAGTAACAATAAAATGTGGATAGATTCATAATTATAGGTAAACACGATAAAAAATAATCCAATTGTATTTGCAATTTAGACATATTACGATTCATCCATCAATGAAATTTCGATTACACCAATTTTCATTACGGTTTGATAAATGTGGCTTAAATACAATACATACCCTAAAAAACAAAGTTCAGCAATACTAGTTAAAACTTAATGCAAGTTCATGAGTATGGTAAAAAAATCAACCACATCAAACATTCCTAATTAGCTAATTTAGATTGTGAAAATGAACTCATCTCAATTGACATGAGTATGTACTGAGGACCAAGAGGTTCGTGTTAAAAAAACTGTCAATTCAAATCAAATCCAACCAATCATGGATTCACATCTAAAAGATGTCGAAAATCAACTATGACCTTGCAATAATGGATTGATGAAAACTTTCATTCTTAGTCAATGGTACAATATCGAACACACTCAAGGGATCATTTGAGTACCTTTCAGCGAACTTACTAATGTGCAAAATATCCAACAATGGAGAAGGTTCCTTTTACGAATGGTTTCTCCAATACTAAGAATGTGTACATATGTAGGGAGAGCTAATTTTTGAGAAGGCAAGAGACACAACTAAACTTTTACGCCCTCAACAACTTCTTAAGTAGAAGTGATAGTTGATTCTATTTATCGATTTTAAGGTCAACCAAGAATCAAACCAAATCAATCGATTTTACAAAGAAGAGATCCAAACCAATGTCTAATAAAGAATAAAACCATTGAATTGGTTTTATTTTGATCGATTTATTCTCGGTTTGGTTCTCCGTTTTTTATATTTTTATTTTTATTTTTATTTTTTTTTTTGTTACCACTTTGTTTTGAATGGGTTATTTTTGCTAATTTAAAATTTTGGGTCTATTTCTTTTTTCATAAATTAAAATTTGACTTTTTTTGGCACTTTTATGAATAAAAAACATACAAGCTACCTAATAATTGAGTTTTTTTTTTTTCTAAACAACAAATTTACATACACTATAATAATTAACATATTAAAAGATAGTTTATTTTTAAGGATGTATATATCATTGGATGAGTTTGGTTTTGCTTGGTTTTTCTAATAAAAAAACTATTCGAATCAATATTCTTTGGTTTTCTAAATAAAAATCAAAATGTCTAATTTTATATTAAAAAACCAAACCAAACCATCGGATCGATTTGAATCGGTTTGATTTTTTTATTTTTCGGTCTATGTGGATGAAGATGGATGAAAACACAACATCAAAGCTTTTGGATAGTTAGAGATGAAACACAACTAGATTTAAATTTTAAGAAGAAGCAAACAAGAATTGAAATATATTTTACTTAGTTGTCTTAGTTATATTTGTAATTTTATAGAATTATTAATTTATTATATTGAAGAGACCATAAATTTTATACGGTTTTTTCAAAAAGGAAAATTATCTTACTAATTTATCGAAATTATTAATTTAGACCTTTGACCCAAGTCGAGATCGAAAAAGGTATTGTTTTAGAGAAGCTATTAATTAATCGAATGTTAATTTATAATCTACATATCAATTTTTTTTAACCAATCTAATCCTTTTTATTTTTAATTATTTATTAAAATAAGTGAGAATGCCGACATTATAAATCATTGCATTGTACTGAAAAGAGCTCAGCAGGTTACTTTTTCAAAATGAGATTAGCTTAACTAGCATAATTTAAAAGTAAGTGTTCTTAATTAAAAGATCTGTAGTTCGAGTCCCAAAAAGAATTCAATATATTAATTAATGGTCGTTACAATACACCATCTTTAAAACAACTCAAAGCAAACATGTATGTTGAATTGAAGAAAAGAGTTATGTCAAGTTGATAGCATAATTTTTTTTTTTCCTTTTTAAACACTTGGAATTGGAATTAAGAGCTTAGAATTTGGCCTTTAGAATTAGAACTCGAATTTGAATTGAGAATAAACTCACATCTTTTTCTTTCTTTTTTATTTTTTATTGTGATATAGATTTAGGAACATTATTCATTTTTTTTTAGACTACGCCACTTACATTATTCTAACGTATAGAATCTCAGTTTTTCTGCTCTTGAATAATATATATACGAGTTCAATATTGTTGGTTTGTTGGATCAATTATGTTTATGTGTTCGAATTAAAGTGAGATTGAAGGAATAAGGTAATTTCAAATGACATAGATGCAAGTAAAAGAAGTAAAGTAATGTCACAACGGATTGAATGAGAGAGATTGAAGATGATCACCGAGGATTAACAAACAACTTTAGATATGAAGAAATAGCATATGCAGTAATTGGAAACCAAAGAATGAGAAAAAAAATTGAACATCGACCAACGATTAATTGAGTCGTCAAATAACATTATATATATGAATAACAAACCATAAAGATGATAAATAAAGTTTAAAAAGGTATTTGTCAATATCAACATTATAGAGAGAATATAAAGATGACAAATAAGATTTAAAAAGAAAAGTAGGTGATTGCAATTTTAAAAAACACATTGCCTGCAATTCATAAAATACTCTTGAATTTAGTTGTGATTTTAAAAAAATTATAAGAAAGCATAAACTTGAACCAAAACAACTAAATTGTCTAAAATAATAATAACAATAACAATAATAATAATTCAAAAAATAGTAATTAGTATATCAATAGCTCATCTTTTATGCACCCTTCATTAAAAGGAATTAGATATTTTGGGTCTCTTTGATAACGTGTCCATTTCGTGTTTACTGTTTTTTGTGTCTTATTTCCTCTTTTTAAGAGCAAGAAACGGGAATAATAACTATCCATGTTTTCTATTTCTTAAAAATAAAATAAAATAAAATTTGTTTGATAGCTATTTCTTGTTTTTCATTTTTGTATTTTTTTTTCCTTTTATTTTTTCCATATTATATAGTTTAAATATAATCTAATTATATAAAACAAAAAATATATATAACATGCATTAATATATAAAACATAATTATCAAATACACATAAGTCCTGATGTAAAATTAATAACAATAATACAATTGTTTCTATCATTCATATGTTGTTAAATTTTGATTTACAATATGATTTCAAATGCAAGTAGGGTTGGCAATAGGGTCGTGGGGGGATCCCCTGTCCGCCGTCTCGTGGGGGAAATTCACTACAATCCTCGCCTCTGTCCCTGCCATTTGAAGGCGGGGACGGGGGCGGGGATTCCCCATCGGGGAAACGGGATCCCCGCAGGGTCCCATTCCTCGTTTCCTCGCGGGGATTTCCCTACTAGTTCCCGGGGGAATCCCTTACTAATTCCTCGTAGGGATTCCCCATTTTTTTAATTCAAGTGATTTTATTTAAAATTTGATTGGTCCACAAAAAATAAACAAAATTTATACTAATTTATTCAATAAACACAATTTAGAAGCTCACAAACTCATTAAATAAGTTTATCAGATTCCTCATTTTTTAATTCAAGTGATTTTATTTAAAAATTTACTAGCCTACAAAAAAATAAACAAAATATAATAGACTAATCTATGAAATAAACACAATTTAAAAACTCACAAATCTATTAAATAAGATCACAACTTAAAATTAAAAAAGTTTGAAAAAGGAAGTCAATTAAAGACAAATGTCTTATACATTTAAAATATATAAACTGCTCATCTTTCTCTCTTCACCGATGACTTCACATTCAAATCTTTCTCCTTTCTTGGCATCATTTCATCCATAGTTGTGAGTATTATTCATTCCTACATTTAAAATGTAATTAACAAATAATGTCACAAAAAAAAAAGTTAAACCACAAAAAATATAGTTGAGAATGCCTCGACGTAGTGGGAGAGTTGTTCATCAGCCACAAAAACTAGTGCATCTGGTCAGTCACATCCTTCTCAAGAGTTGAGAATGCCTCGACGTAGTGGGAGGGTTATTCATCAGCCTGATCGTTACTTGGGTTTAACAGAAACACAAGTCGTCATACCTGATGACGGCATAGAGGATCCATCGACCAATAAACCGGCGACGAAAGATGTGGACCGTGATCAGTGGGTCAAAGCCATGGACCTCGAAATGGAGTCTATGTACTTCAATTCTGTCTGGAAACTTGTAAATCAATCAAATGATGTAAAACCAATTGATTGTAAGTGGATCTACAAGAGAAAATGAGACCAAGTCGGTAAAGTACAGACTTTTAAGGCTCGACTTGTGGCAAAGGATTATACCCAGAGAAAGAGAGTGGACTATGAAGAAACTTTCTCTCCCGTTGCCATGCTTAAGTCGATTAGAATACTCTTATCCATTGCCACCTTTTATGACTATGAAATTTTGCAGATGGATGTCAAGACAACCTTTCTAAATGGCGATCTTGAGAAGAGTATTTATATGGCTCAACCAGAGAGGTTTATTGCACAAGGTCAAGAACAAAAAGTTTGTAAGCTTCAAAAATCCATTTATGGGTTGAAACAAGTTTCTAGATTTTGGAATATAAGATTTAATATTACGATCAAATCTTATGGCTTTGAACAGAATGTTGACGAGCCTTATGTTTACAAGAAGATCGTCAATTCTACTATAGCGTTCTTAGTTTTATATGTTGACGATATTCTACTCATTGGGAATGAAGTAGGTTACCTAACTACCATAAAAAAATGGCTAACAATGCAGTTCCAAATGAAAGATTTAGGAAATGCGCAGTATGTTCTCAGGATTTAGATTATTCGGAACCACAAAAACAAAACACTAGCCATGTCTCAAGCAACTTATATAGACAAAATGTTGTCTAATTAAAAGATGCAGAATTCCAAAAGAGGTTTGTTACCTTACTGATGACATGCAGAAATGCATATCATCTTAGGCCTTTTATTTAGAATTATGAAGGCTGTTAAGCAGGATATGCGGCAATTACGTTAGGAATTCATGAGAAAATGAGTTTGCGGCGTTCAGCATTGAGAATCTCGGCTAACCCATTATTATGCGTTATTATGCGTTCAATTGTCTATTTTTGTAGCTAACACAGGAAGTGGACGCAAAGCGAAAGCCGGGCTACTGTATAGACGATCTCATGCATCGCAAAGGCAAACGCATACGATCAATGCATGGGTGTTATGGTAATTAGCCGCATGCGTCCATCACATAGGAGTTGCGATCGTCAAGCGATTGCGGTCATCGTGTAGAGTTGTGGTAATCAAGCGAATGCGGTCACTGCACGATTGCGGCTACACGATAACGCATAATAGAGAGATCAACGCAAGGTTGGTGGAATGAATGCATCAACGCATATCTCGAGAAAATCAAAAGATGATGTTGACATTTCACCTACCATGTCGTTAGCAGCAAAGATTCAGAAAAGGACTAATGCGCCACAAATGTCAGAATTAGAGTAGTCCATAAATGCTGTCGGCGATCCAAGCTCTATAAATAGAAGTCGCTGAGCAGAATTTCAATCATCTAGGGTTTTTCACCTGAGGCTCTCCTTAGGGCAGATCCCTGTGATCCAGACTAACGCGTGAGAAAGAAGCTTGAGAGTTCTTCATCTCCTTCATCCATTCCGAGTGACGACCGGAGCCTTCGCGGGAGTTAGATCTCGAGAGAGTCAGCTCCACTGCCCTTCCATGGCACCACTGGCAACCTTAACACACATCTGCTGGAAGTAAGACATTGATTCCAAGTGGTCTTTTCATTTTCTCTTCTCTTCTTATATTGTATTGTATTACAATTTGGATTAAGAAATTTATACATTATGTGTTCAATGCATTTCTGTGTTTCCTTCAATTCCATCTTCATCTTTCTTTACTTAGCATCCTTAAATTTCATTGCATCACTTAGTGAGACTGCTAGAGTGTCGCATACTTAGTCATGCGGATTAGAGATATGAAGCATGTAGCAAACCACCGAGAGGTGTGCGTTGCGTGAGTGTGTGAGAAAACCTTATTTGCTTGGTGTGAAGCTGTAGCAATGCCTGTCTATAGGTGGATGTAACACTTGTCTATGAGTAAAGTCAGCAACAACTAACTGTCCGAGAGGGTAAGTGGTTAGTCGCATCAAGCAATGTAAGCTATTATTCACTAGAGATAGGAATAATCTTGCGTAAGCCAAGTTCATGCGGTTACCTTGTCTTATAAGCGCATCATTCATCATTTAGGCATACTTGGAAGAGTAGTCTAAAATCCAAATCTAAGACTCGAGAGAGCGGATTGGAATGTATAAGCAAGAATGGGGAACTTAGAAATAAGCTCCGTTTGCTATCACACAGCGTATGCACCCTACGGAGAGGATATTGCATGTACCAAGAAGTAGGATATGGTGGTTGTATGCGGTCATCTCGACCCTTTCGTATACACATCGCATGCGTCCTGAATTAGTCTCTAGTGTGTGTAGCATGATCGCATAGCTTGCATTGGCTGAGGTTGCCCTTGTGGTCAATCTTAAGGGTTGCGATGAAGACATCTTCATATTTTATCTATTTTTCCATCCATTTATTTCACGCCAACAGTTGTCGTGTCTCTACCTCTCATTCATACTTCTCATTGCGTTGTGTGTTAGTTAGGAGTAGGAGTAGTGTTAGCATGAAAACCCCTCCATCATTCTTTTATTCAACTGTCGCATACACATTACCGCATACGTCTAGCTACAAGTCCCTGAGTTCGACCTCGGATCACTCGAGAAACTTGCGTTCGCGTTATACTTGGCGTGAGTGCAAGAAAACTTATGACAGGAAATTTTGAATTACCGCAAATTTTGAATGCTGCCAACCTCTAAGTTTGAGGGTGGCAGCCTCAGAGAATTGCATTCATTACATTGCGTTAATTTATCATAAAAAAAAATTGAGAATGACAACTCCACTGTCAACGCAATAAGAAAACCTGTGTTGATAAGAGTTAAAGTTGTGAAAGGCACTTACCCGTAGTTGGATGTCCGCATGACACATGTGGGGGCAAGACAAAACGAAGATAAGTCACCCGAATCAATGCATAAGCGCAACTTCTCTGTCCGGCACAAGCCAAATCAAGCAGGACAAGAATTGAGTTGAATATGGAACGCAACCGAAGTTGGATGCCCGCATGACACACGTGACGATTTGGTAAGCTAATTTTTCGTCATCACTTACAGATATGGAATTCATTTGTCAAAGGATCAATGTCCTAAGACACCTCAAAAGGTTGAGGATATGAGACACATTCCCTATGCTTCCGAAGTAGGGAGCCTGATGTATGCAATGTTATGTACTAAACCTGACATATGCTACGTAGTAGGGATAGTCAGTAGGTATCAGTCCAATCCTAGATATGATCATTGGACTACCGTTAAAAATATCCTCAAGTATCTTACGAGAACGAGGAACTACATGCTCGTGTATGGTACTAAAGATTTGATCCTTAACTGGATACACTGACTCTAATTTTCAAACCGATAAAGATGCAAGAAAATCTATATCGAGATCAGTGTTCATTCTAAATAGAGAAGCAGTAGTGTGGAGAAGTGTGAAGCAAAACTGTATTGCGGACTCCACAATGGAAGCTGAATACATAGCTGCATGTGAAGCAGCAAAGGAAGCAGTATGGTTGAGGAAATTCTTGACAAATTTGGAAGTCGTTCCAAATATGAATCTGCCTATCACCCTATATTGTGATAATAGTGGTGCAATTGCAAATTCAAGAGGACCAAGAAGCCATAAGTGCGACAAGCATATTGAGCGCAAATACCATCTTATTCGGGTGATTGTACATCGTGGAGACATTGTAGTGACCCAGATATCTTCTGAGCAAAACATTGTTGATCCTTTTACAAAGGCCCTCACGGCTAAAGTGTTTGAAGGTCACCTACAGAGTCTAGGTCTACGAAGTTTGTAAACTAGGACAAGTGGGAGAGCTTTTGGGTATATGCCCTAGTTTATTGTACTCATATGTTTCTCACTTAAATTCAACATTGTGATACTCCATTAGGAGTTTTAGTCCAAGTGGGACTTTGTTGGATTTTATGTCCTAAAACTCGTAGTTTGTAAATTGATAAGTATACTCTGTTTTGTTTTTCGATAAAATTGTTATTGAAATTGTAATCTTGAAATCCAATAAACTAAGGTCCTAAGGCTATTTAATGTAGACTTGAACTTTATGTGATGACATAAAACATGGATCAAGTTCGAGTATATAGCCTAAAATGGTCTATAGTATAGGGATAAGGTTGGGCGCCTTGTTCTGGAGACACTATGGATGCGGCCCACTTTGTAGTTAGTACAAATGATGTGATCCTAAATCGTTCATATAGAGATATGTGAGTGGGGGCATCCCATGCAATGAGTTTGTATAAGACTGGACCATGACTTAGTCATTTTTACTTTATAACACCGTTTACTATTTAAAACTAACTAATTCAAATTTGATGACCTAGGTAACTCAATCTCAATCTTGAGCTAACTATGAACTCCTATTTATTCAGGATTATCCTTAGATCTACATGGGTGAGATCAGCTCAACAGCGCTGGCTCAATAAGCCTCCCATTTCAGGGGTAAGATCGGGTAAATAACTGGGGACATAGGGTGCAAGACAGACTTCACTCTTACCCGTCTCTAAGGGTAGTAGATAGGTTGTTCCCTTAAGTGCTGACTTCGGAATAAGAACAAGGGGCCCCACCCTCTCACTAGGTTGAGAGAAACTAGATTTGTTGGTTGGACCACAAATCAATTTTTCTTTAGAGGTTTAGTGGTACCGAAGGAACAAGAAGTGTTCCCGGGGGTAAAATGGTATTTTGACCTAGCCAAGACCACGAACAACCTGTGAAAGATTGACTTACTAGTTATGGTTATATCAGATGGACAGAAACATATCTACAGTGAGGGATTGCAACTACGGGACTTTAGTGGAATGACCCATTAGTTAACAAATGTTGATTAATTAGGTTAAAGAATTTTACCCGTTAATCTCGGATTGTTGGAGCCCATGATCTGTAGGTCTATTAGGTCCCCCTGCTAGCTCATATGGATTAAACTTAGAACAGTATGTTGGATTAATTCGAATTGTTCGAATTAGGAAAAGGGATTAAAACCGACAAGTATATGCGATATCACTATCGGTTTTTTATGGCGCTCTATATTCAAATGTGATTTGAATTTTGAAAATATGAATGTGGATTCATATTCGAGAGGTCAAAATTAATCAAGAGGGTCAAAACTGTAAAAAATCAAAGGGTTGACTTTTTCACTAGGGAAAGTCAAAGTTTGACTTTGACCAAATGGAAACAGATCATTTTGCCCTTAACTAGAGTTATGGAATTATCCAACATTTTTGTTGGATAATCCCACTAACTTAAGTGGACTATGTGTAAATACTATAGAATGACACATAGCCCACTTTGGTTTAGTGCTTTGTAAGGTGTTGATTTTTGGTGAGTTTTTACAAACATTAGATGCATGTAATTATTTTATAAAAATGAAGTTTTATAAAACAAATTTCCTTCTTTTTTCTCCTTTTAGCAAGCTGAATTTTTATAATTTTGGTTTCCAAAATTCTCACTAAAAATTCCCTTTTTCTCACATTAACTTTGAACCACCACTTCTTTCCCTTTTCATTCCTTCATTCACCGGGTCCCACAATCCGGTTCTGAGTCCAGAGAATAGCAGGTAAACTCTAGTGGTGATCTAAAAGAGTTCGGGTTGAGATTCAGTGAGGAAAAGCTTTTTTCGGGAGCTACAAAGATTGTACTCTATTCACTTTTATTTTACTGTTTTTCCTTCATTTGCATGCTAATTTCCTTTTAGTTTAAAGAAATCAGAGTATAATTAGATCCTTATTCCACTGTGTATGTCTTGTGTTCCATCACATTCAAACATATACAACCCAAAATTCAAGAATTCAAACATACACAAAGACTTAAAGTACTTTCAAACATATTCAAGCCTAAAATTCAAAGCATTCAAACATACACGAAGACTCGAAGCACTTAATATCGATACACATGAAATTATTATTATTATTTACTAGTTTTTATAAAAAATTTACTGGCTTGAACGCAACAGATCTTAGATGGCAGCGACTTGAACGGACAGATCTCGGCAGACGCCATCTAAGGCAACAGCACAAGTCTATTTTTTTTTTCAAATGAAAAACAAAACAACACAATCAAAATATATCCTTACCAATCATTTCATCTACTTTTCAAACTAATCTCATGTATTAGTATTACCTTTCCAGATCTCACCTCTCGGAAGTCGGATGGCAGGCTTGGTAGCGGCTCGAACTCGAACGGATGCCTGAAGAACGGGTCGCTGGCATGAAGGAGAAGACCTGAATGGACACGACAACGCTCGGCTTGAAGGGCCTTAACGAAGGATCTTCATGAACTACGAAGGGTCTTCTTCACGCTTAAAGGGTCTTCTTCACACTTGAAGGGTCTTCACACTTTTTCAGACTAGGGATTCCCTTTTCTCCTTCTTCAGTCCTCACGAAATCACACTTCTTCAGGTCGGCTTCTTCAGATTTCAGGGGATCACGCTTGAAGGTCTTCTCTTCTTCAGTCTTCATGGCAAGTCTGGCTAGTCAGTAAGTGGTTTTCAATTTAGGGTCTTTTTCTAGTTTTTTAAGTTTGGGTTTGGCTTATTGGACTTAGAGTTAGAATTTGGATATTTAATATTGGGCTCCAACCCAACACTATACATTATAAACATATATATAAATAAATTATTTTATATATTATA